>NC_068992.1:53108154-53111703 GCF_001194135.2 Octopus bimaculoides
CATGTATACACACGCATACACATATATAAGTGTGTTTGTTTGTGTTTGAGCCGAACACTTTTGAACATCGTAATAAATTGCAAGCGTATAGATTGTAATTGATTTTAAATGCATCGAAATACGTATCACTCTGAAATTAACAAAGTGCATATATGTTACTCTAGAAGTATTAGATTCTATGCTAATCAATGAACGATCTCTCTCCTTCTCTGTCTGTCTGTCTGTCTCTCTCTCTCTCTCTCTCTCTCTCTCTCGATAATATATATATGCAGGGAAAGAGTGAAGAGAGAAAAAAACAAGAAAGGGAAAGGGAACACGTTACCTTGGGAGAGCGAGCTCAGTGGCATATGAAATGAGAGCTAGATAGATAGATATTCATATATTTCCATATAGTTCTTTGACTGTTTGTTCCACAAAGACTGACGCACATATATTACTGTATCTATGTGCAAATAAACCTCAATTTAGGGAAGGCATCTCCACATATATACGTTTCTGTACATGAAACCCAAAACATCGCAAACCGAAAAATACACGTAAAGATCCATATACGTATACTCACATATTTAATCTAATTACAATATACGTGTTATAGCAAACAAATGAAACTGAATATTATAAGTTATTGCTAGAACATAATTCTAAAAACAAAAATTGATTGCAGTTTTTCATGCTTGCATTGTTTCTTCTCATTCATCAAAAATTGTTTACATTGTTATTTATTGCCGAATATCTAATGCTGATTTCAAATGTGGGCACACGGCCAGTAATTTCAGGGATGGAGATAAGTCGATTACATCGACTCTAGTGTTCAACTGGTATTTATTTTATCGCCCCATCCCCGGAAGGGTTAATAAGCAAAGTCGGCCTTGTTAGAATTTGAACTCACAACGTAAGACCAGACGAAATGCAGCGAAGTATTTTGCCCAACGTGTTAAAGACTTTGTAAGCTCAACGCCTGCACCAAACGTCAAATACCGATTTGAAATATTGGGACAAGGCCAGCAATTTCGAAGAAAGCGTGTTAGTCAATTACATCAAGTCCAATTGTCAACTTGTACTAATTGTATTGGCCTAGTGTCTAATATTAAACACATAGAGAATAAATTTGCATCATGACCCGCCATTACTTGTTGATTTCAATATTAAAAATTACGATTACTTTTATAATGATGTTCTGCTCACATTAACGAAAACAACGTTGAAAATATTTTGCGTTTTTTTCTGTTATATTTGTTGTCATTACTCCCACCATCTCACTGTCTTTCTCTCTTTTATGTATCAGAATATCTTATTGTGTTTACCTGTTATTCCTCTTATTCATTATATATTTCTTATTTCACTTTTCCCATTCCCCGCTTTCTTATTTAGCTGCCAATCTTATGCAATTATCCTTCTCTCTATCTTTCCCATTCATTACACTGGAAATCCAGTTTTATTTCTCTTTATTATGATTTTACTTATGTTAATATAATACATTTGTGTTTTAGTTGAAGAATACCCAGTTGCCTCCGCAACAGCCAAAAAATAATTTCATTTAGGGCAATAACCTTTTGAGATTGAAATATTTTCAATGGAGAACCGATGTTGCTACAAGTATATAACTGTCATGAAATGTCGCCCTCTTTTCTCCAGGTTTTACAACTTGATGTGAATAATAATGCTTTAGTTAGTTAAAACTTTAAGGTCATATAAGAAACAGAAAGCATGAGATAGTTGGAAGATCATAGCAGTTACATGGGTAATAATTATCGAAACAACAAAAGAGAAATGGCTTCAGTAAAATATCCAAACGTGACAATTGCTCATGCATACTATAGTCATCATATATAATTAACATCAGTGAAATTATTTTTCTTGCTTTCGTTTCATCAACTGGATCCAACTCAATATATCCCCAAAATTCAGTCGAAATTAACCGTTTCTTGAAGTAATACTTAAAATATTTCTAGAAATGACACAAGCCTTTTTCTTTAAAGATACACGATAAACAGCTACAGAATGGAATTCGCAATTGTATTCAGACGAACATAGCTAGCCGAAACAATAGTTAGGATTAAGAGGTACTCGCCGTTTACAGAGAAATAGCAGATAAATCATTAGATTGGTAGATAGCTAAATAGATAGATAGATAGATAGATAGATAGATAGATAGATAGATAGATAGATAGATAGATAGATAGATAGATAGATGGATGGATGGATGGATGGATGGATGGATGGATGGATAGATAGGTAGATAGATAGATACATACATACATACATACATTCATACATACATAAATAGTTAGGTAGTTGTCTTCAGCAATTTCACGATATTTATGGTACGACATCACATTCACGTATTTAATCGACCATTTCAACCGCGTTTTTTATTCCAAATCTGCAGTCACATTCAAATCGTTCCTGCTAAAAATGTATAGCATGTACACAAACAAAGAAAACTTTGTCAAATTACATGCAAATTACAAGAGTAAAAACGACAGAAATGTAATTATGTTTGCATTACATGAATATACCAAGTTTGCAACCTACACACACATGTCACGTGAGTACATTTACGCAAATATGAATGTGTATATGTATTATAATTTCAAGATACGTAGTGAACATATTACATATATTTGTATGTGTGCGTATATTTCTACGTGAGGGCATGGATATGAGTCTGTGTATAAACCTACGTTTATATGTAAATGTGCGTATGTATGTATGTGTGTATGTATATATGTTCATGTGTGTATGTGTGTCTGTGTTATAATAGCAACTTCTGTCTCATATCTGAAGTAAATACGTCGAGATTTACTAATTTACCTCTTCAGCTATAATAACTGTTATGGACATGCTTTGTTTCAAAACTCTATATAAGTGTATGTGCTTGTGTGTGTGCATGTGTGAATGTGTGTGTGTGTGTTTGTGTGTGTGTGCGCGCATGAGGATGTGTGTTAGTGTATGTGTAGATCTATGTATTTTTATGTGTATATCTTTGTGTAAGTATATCAGATGGGACGAAAATCGCCCCAGAAGCAGCCAGTAAGAGTGTCAGATGAATTTCTGCCTCATTGGGCATTTTCAATAGCGTTTATTACCAACCAGCATGCTCTGTGGAAATATTTTTTTTATTACCGATATATTTGAAAACAGTGCATATTCAGTCATTGGTTTCGCAGTAGCAACCTGGCTGAATGAGAATTTCGTTATGTGCAACCAAAGCTGCATTATTTTCAAATAGCAGTGTATCATACAGAAAATGGCTGTTTTATGGATATGTTATAACATATATATATTGCTGGGAATAACTTATGCTGAAAGTGCCCAGGGAGGCGGAAATCTATCAAGTATTTTCACTGACTGCAGCTGCGATGATTTTCGTCTGCTTGTGGTATATTTTGTGCATTTAAAGGCAGTACTGACATTAGAGATATTATCTTTGGACTAATAGCCGAATCAATTTCCAAGGTAGGATAAATTTACATTCAGTGTGTTGTACAGCCGATAAAATATTTAAACAAAAAACCTAATACTACTAATAGTCCGCACATCATATAT
>NC_068992.1:53116111-53120714 GCF_001194135.2 Octopus bimaculoides
TATATATATATATATATATATATATATATATCCTGCAAATAGGCAACATGATAGTAACATTGGCAGACAGTTGAAAAGGTCAGAAGATTTTTCTTCTTTCATTTGTCATTCAGTTGAAAAGAGATTATGTATCAGTTTCTCTCAGTATATCAATCCCGAAGACTTGTCTTATTGGATTTATTCTTCTTTTACCCTTTAAAAACCACGTACGATATATATTACGCGAAAGGTAAGCTTCAAATACGGCGATCTGTTTAACGGTAAGACTATTATATTAACCCATTGCTAATCAAATATAAACAGAAACACTATTTATGTTGAATCAGTGATGATCCGAATATTATATCTCATACTTACCTGCATGTAAAATGATGTTTATCGCATGTAAAGCCATGCGATAAACTCGAACAACATATCTTAACGTCATGCACGTCAAGGTCGTGCGTGATGGAATGCTACCTACCTACATACTTACACACGCATATATATATATACATATATATATATACATATATATACATATATATATATAGAGATAGATAGATAGATAGATAGATAGATAGATAGATAGATAGACGCTGGAGAGTTTGAATGGAGTAACGCATCCTGCATAACTGAACTTTTCTCAGAGTATTCTTTTCTCTTGAAGATGGGGCTTTGAGCCAAATTCCGCCTTTCATCTTTTCGGGATCCATAAATTAAGTACTAGTCCCCTAGTCCCCTACCTCATAATTTCAGGTCTTGTACCTTTAGTAGAAAGGTTTGTTATTATTATTATTATTATTATTATTATTATTATTATTATTATTATTATTATTATTATTAGTAGTAGTAGTATTAGTATTATAAAGGCTGTGAGCTAGCAGAATCATCAGCACGCTGGATGAAATACTTGGTGCCATTTCACCCGTCGCTAGGTTCTGAGTTCAAATTTCGCCGTCAACTTTGTCTTTCATCATTTCTGTGGTGGTGGTAGTAGTAGTAGTAGTAGTAAGTGTAGTAGTAATAGTAGGGCGGCGACCTGGCAGAATCGTTAGCGCGCTGACGAAGTGATTAGCTTTATTTCGCCCGTTTCCTGTTTCTTTATATTGAAATGTTTTAATAAAATTTATTTTATTGAAGAAGTAAAAATAATTCTGACATTTGCAAATTGTGACAATTAATAAAACACCCAGTGACATACCGACACAAAAAAAAAATTCATAATCAGGTAAAATTTGTTTAGATCAAGTAAAGAGATACATCTTCAATAAATCAATTTGGTTTTACGACCCACGGATATTTTGTAATGAATTAAAACAGTGGTTCCCAAACTTTTTCGGACCGCCGTTCCCTTGATACCCAGGTCACATTCCTACCACCACAACCCAACTAACCATTACAAACATAGACCGCTTTCTAAATTGCTAACCTATTATCACGCCACTTTTCTTCAAACCACCCTCCCTTGGAACTTTCTACCGCCCCCAGAAAAGGGCAATATCGCCCGATTTGGTAACCACTGAGTTAAAAGATGTTTCATTTCCTAATAATCATTTCTACTACAGGCACAAGACTTGTAACTTGGGAGAGGTAACTAGCCGATTACAGCACCCCCAGTACTCAACTGGTACTTATTTCATTGATGAAAGGCAAAATCGACCTCGGTGGAATTTGAATTTAGAACCTAAGGACAGTGGAAATGCCACGAAGCATTTTGCCCGGCGTGCTAACTATTCTGCCAGCCCGCTGTCTTTGTTTCATTTACAATTAATACCCTCAAATTAGATGGCTGTTAATTTGACCTCAAAAGACTTTTAGATTTGACAAATAGTTTAATACGTATTAATGTAATATCTAATGCTTTACTCTATAAAAATTGTATTGAGTGTATTACTGATTTTTTTTTTCATATATTTCCTGTATTATTTGCCTAAACTAATTCGTTATAATCACGCTTCTATAAGCATGTTTCTCATATTTTATATATCGAATATCAATATTCTGAATATCAGTTAGTATTTAAATTATTCATAATATATTTACTTAAAATATCGCTCTTCTTATCCAAGCATGAACATCAATAATTATTCATTTCTGCTCTGAACATGATCTGTTCTAGTTTTTTTTTTTTTTTTTTAATAAACCACGGAACAGGAATCTAATAGCGAAAAAGGTGAGTATTTATTTCAGCTCATGCTAGAAAACCGACTTCCAAATCTCTCGTCTTACTGATGTATTCCTATGATATGAAAATACAGTTTGAAATCTCAAGGAACATTGTGAATCAGAGATCCGGTGTATATAAATAGTATTAAGTTAATTAGAATATGAACCAAATTAAGCAGAAACCAAATCAGATATTCATTAAATTCAGCTGTCTTTAAAAAATTCTGATAAAATTAATTCTTTATCTGATGTACATAAGATATTATTCAGACACGTACTAAAAACAATAATTCACTATATTCCTGTTTATTTTCTTGCATCTACACTCGTCCATCGCCAACGTTCAGTACTGTCGTAAAATCTGTCAATTCCTGAAGTGTAAATTGTTTTGGAAATCTGTATTTGTTAAATACTTCAATTTTTGATTTTAACCAGTACATATTTTATTTTTGGCCATTGTTCTATGATTGATATTGAAGATGTCTAATGGAAGATAATTTATCATAACCATACGAGCTTCCATGGCTATTCTCCACCATTGTTGTGCAGTTCCGTATTTTTTATCGAATTTTATTGTCTGCATTATAATGATATGGAAAGGTTTCTTGTAAAGGGTATTTGCAAGTCGAAAATGCGAGGAAAATGTATGGAGCCTTAAATAATAAGGAAATGGCTTTCGGTAATTTAAGAACGCAGACATATGTAAAAAGATAACTTAAGAACACAGACACACGACATGTAAATATATAACGTACATCATAATAAGACCATGATTTGTTGTTTTCCAATTTTAAATACAGTTTTGTGTCATAATGAAGAATGTGCATTCTACGCGCCATTATAACGTTTAATATGAAAATGAAGTTCTGAAAGTTGTGAAACAAACGTCAGATTCATAGAAATTATTACTCCAAATAAAACACACAGGTGTAATAATGGGATTAAAAATTTCTATAAAATAATGATAAAACGTTAAGTCATAGTTCAAATATATATTAAACTCTGTCGTACGCGCTCACGTATACAAAGATACACACCTCTTTTAATCTAGTACCGTACATCCCAAGAAAAATGCGTTTTCATGTAAGCCTATACCCAGCTATCTATCTATCTATCTATCTATCTCTTTCTCTCTCTCTCTGTCTCTCTCTCTCTCTCTCTCTCTCTCTATATATATATATATATATATATATATGTGTGTGTGTGTGTGTGTGTGTGTGTGTGTGTGTGTGTATAAGCATACACATGCACACATACACACACGCACACACACATGTATAACGCCAATTTCGCTGCACATATGCTCACACGCATATCACTGCGCATGTATTTTCCTTTGTGTTTGTCTGGCTGCATGTATTGTGTGTGTTTATGTGTGTATGTGTGTGTGTGTGCTCATGATACTTAGACAGTGGATGACGCTAGTTACATCTCAGTGGATGAGATGAATCATAGATCAGGTTAACGATAATAAATCAAAAGGGATTTCCATTAAAACATCATGCCGAACAATAACAGTTCATGTTTTTTTCATTTATGTTGTTTTATATATTCGCGCGGACACATATATACAATAGCAAGTCACGCACATAATCAGGAACACATAAGAAGCACTGATTGATTTTTGCTTTCATTTACAATGTTGTGGCAGACGAACCCCGAAAAATCAATTGGGTGCATTTATACACTTTCCTGCTTCTTTAATTATAAATATATTTTCCCAACATTAGAGAACATGTATATACAGACACGAGATACATTTATATGCTATTTATCCTCCTGGGATTCACACCAGAAAAAGGTAAAATACAGTTTATTATCTGTTTAAAGATAATTTGAATAGAGTCTACATGTACACCCATCCGAACGCGCGTGACCTTTTGGTTAGTGCATTGCGATCGTGAGTTCGATTCCCGAACTGTGTGGTGCCCTGGTTTCTGGAGCACTAATCCTTCTATTATTTATCGGACTTGTAGCATTAAAAAAAAAGAACTTGTTTTTATCCATATATACACCACGAGAAGTTTTTGATAGTTTGTACAGGAATGCTTGTCGACCATGGCTCAGATATAAGGATAAGGTAAAGAGTAACCATTGAACAAACATCTTTGAAGAGAGCAAAATCGAGATTGGGGCGTAAGGCGAATGAGAAAACAACTGCAAATATACCGCCTGCACTGACCCGCAATACTCATACCTGCAGCATATGTGGGCTTCTTAGCAAATCGTCGGCGGGACTTAATGTCATATTCGACATAAAAATTATGACTGACAAAGAAAGTGTAAGTTTTCAGATCTTCATACGTCAAAACCAAGAGGAGAATCCATCAGGTGTGTGTACGTACACACACACACACACACACATACACACACACACACACACACACACACACACACACACACACACACACATATATATATATATATATATATATATATATATATATTCGTCATG
>NC_068992.1:53120846-53125001 GCF_001194135.2 Octopus bimaculoides
CATGACGCAAGGTCCCATGTATGGAACATTCAGATGAGCAGGAAAAATAGCATGTAACATCCAGTAAGACGTTGTCAAAGCTTCGACAATGCATTACCTTCAATAAGTACATCTTCACTACTTCAAACAAATGAATGTCAAAAGTTGGTCTCAGCGAGATATGAACTTGAAGCGCAATTTGAACACGTTACAAATGTTACGAGGCAATTTTGCCGACGTTTTCTAATAGCTCTGCTAGAAGTGTGTTTGCGTGCACGCGCGCCCCTGTGTGTGCATGCGTGTGAGTGTTTGTGTGTGTGTGTGTATTGTACTTTATTCGCATGTGTCACAATGTGAGTGTCTGCACTTACATGTGTCACACTGTGTGTGTATGTGTGTGTGTGTGTGTGTGTGTGTGTGTGTGTATGTATTTGTTTTATGTATTTATTTGCAGAGTTCAGAATTATATTCAAATTTCTTACTGAATTGAAAAAATACTGCCATTTTCCAATGAAAATCTCGAACAAATGTCCGTTCAAATGTCAAACGATTAAAAATGACAAATTGTTAAAGAACATTGTGTCATTTTCTAAGAAAATATAATAACCACAATGACGGTAACATGGCATTTGTTTTCTTTGTTTAGTACTTGGTCAGTCACTTCTCATTGTTTCCATGCCTAATCAAATACTCTTCCTTCAACAACGAAGATCCAATCATTTCTGTTATTAATTTATATAGGATTATATTTTGCAATATATTTTTCAGATTTCTTTTTTCTAATGCTAGATTATGAAATATGTTACGCTTGACTATTGCTTCAAGCAAGCTAGGTTTCCGCGTTTCGCTTCCTACGTTGTACTGAAAACTCAATAAAATGTGTTGTACAGCTTGTAAACATACTCAACTAAGTGATCCATTTCCAGCATAACCATTTACTCATAAGTCTAAACATTAACTCTATCAGTCGTATATAGGTAATTATGTTATGGCTGTCATTAATCAATCGAATAACAGATCCGTCAGTCATTATGTGATTTGGAGGTGAGATATATGCAAATACAAAACTTTTTACAATCACACTAATAACACGAACGTTAAATCATGCACGTCTTGAATATAATTATCTGAATAATTTTACATGGTGATTTAAACATGAATATTTGGATTTTTTATCTTTTAAAAACAAAATCAAGTTCCATTTGTGAAATTCGATGAGTATATTGATAGAGATAAATTATAACTTCAAGTTGTTATTAACTTCATACAAGGAATTAAATACATATATCAGTTTTCATCCTCTAGAGATCTGCAAGAAAAAATTTCAAGCAAGTAAATACGATACCTTTAGTGTATGTCTACAAATAATATTTGCAGAATAAATTCGTTTTAGTTAGCAGAGGAGTAAAAGTAAGATGCCAACGTGATATAAACTGATTATGTTATGAAATGGCTGTTTTCTTTTTTGTTTAATATAAACAAATACTATAGCCACAAAGTAATCTTATATTATTTGCTCAACCCACAGAAATTCAAACGAATAGCATGAATAATTTGCTGGGTTTTTTTGGGTTTTTTTTTGTTTTTTTTTCTTGCAAGTGTAGACAGCAGAAATTTTAAGTGTTTCGACATAGGAACTAAGGAAAGAAGAAAGACATATCTGTGACACACCAGTTTATCGTAAAAAAAAAAAAAACCGACATCTCACATTACATTATGTAGTCATAGTTACCACTCCTCCACCAGATAATTGAGTAGCCAGAATTCCAATGATATTATTGCGTCTGCCTGATCTTGATTGCGATGTGTACTAAGTAATAATACCAACTATTTGGCAGCATGTAACAGTGCAATAAGAACAAGTGAATTAACAGCTATGATATAAACAGACAAGTAACAATAACACGTATAATTGGTAGAATGTAAGGTAGCCATTTTACATCACCTGAAAGTGGTTGATTTGGATTGAGTCCTAAGTCAGCCCTGATTGATATTAACACACTTACCGGTTGTAGGCTATATGTACTGCATATTATGCTCCGAGCCCATATTTTACTGTACTATAAGAAGGATTTGTCTTCTATTTCTATCTTATAAAAACAATGACGTTTGATGCTATTAATTTTAAAATATTTTCAGAAGATAATGTTTGAATGTATTAACGACGTGTAATTCCTGTATTACTATTATTGTAATGCAGCACTTAGAAACACGTAGATGTGGTCTTCTATTTTAGACGGGGCAACAAGCAGAATTCTTAGAGTGAAAGGCAAAACGTCTTTCAATGTTTCGCTAAATCTATTTTTATGTTTGTAGTTCAAATCTCACCGAATCAATCCTTACCCATCGTTTTCTACGGTCTATGAAGTAATCACTGGTATAGATTAAATGAAACACACAATTCCCACAAATACTTATGTTTGTTTGTATTTATTTATCATGACTTCGTCTGCAAAACTAAATGCATCGTCCAGCCGTGTGTTCATTCGACAGCAGAAGAACCGTACCAAGGAAGAGTAAACCAGTGTATAGCATAAATTTTCTGACAGAAAGCAATCCTATTGCGGAATGTGGTATGTAGTACCAGGGTATGAAATGATTACGTTTCAATAGAATAACAATCTCAATTAAATTGTCGAAAGCCGTTCTCATTCAATGAAAGGCTTTAGGAAAACCCTTAATTTTCTTAATCGGGTATGTTAGTGAAAGGCTTTATCTGCGGCTTCCGCATAACAAATTGAACCTTAGTATGGTTCTACGACTATGAATTTTCAATTATGCGACGAATTTTTCTAACAGACAAAACGAATTTTCATGCATCTGGTGGAGTATTCCAGATTCTTGTACACTAAACATAATTCGCAACGAGAATCCGAGTCACAGCGTGTGACAAAGCAAAACATTTTGTAATACAGGTATAATACACATATCAAGCTTCCATACAGTTTCCGTTTCTCCACTTTCACTCAAAATGTATTGCCTTTGCACAAGACTTGGAGTAGGATAATTGACAAAATTTCCCTGTGATTGGATTGCAGCATTGACCCTGTTTTTTCCGAAACGATATTTTTAAACATTCGGCCTTAACAAGCTTGTGTATATGCACAGAAGCACAATCACACAGGCACGCTTATTCGTATATATGTACAATTCATATATATATATATATATATATATATATATATATATATATATATATATATATATATATATATATATATATATATATATACATACGTGATTGTATGCATGTGTGTGTATATGTGTGTGCTTGTGTACACATATGTCTATATATGCAGAGATAAGTGTGTATAAATATATATAAATATATATCTGTGTGTCTGTCTGTGTATGTGAACGTATATGAATGTATTTGTGTGTGTATGTGTGCGTGTGTGTGTGTGTGTGCGTGTGTGTGTGTGTGTGTGTGTGCGTGTGTGTGTGTGTGTGTACACAAATCTTCTGTCTTATGACGGATCAGATCGTTTCAGGTTACACAAGACGTTGTTATGTAGAAATTTATGTAAAGAAAGCCATTCCATTCATTCCCAAGTAATAATATCCATTGAAGTGTTTGAACTTAGCTCTAAAAGTCAATGAAATGCTTGTCAGTTCTACAGCAATTATAATGTTTCCACAGATTTAAACATTATACGCTGTAGGACAGCAACGTATCACTAGGCTAGCTTCTATTCATTAAGAGATAATGTGAGATGTTATTACATCTTCGGCTTGTTTATGGCGTAATGTAATAGTTTTGTGGAAGATGTATCACCTAAAGACTGGATCTTAGGATCTGATTGTTGCAGAGTAACAGGTCTCATAAACAAAAATAGCTCAGAGTATCCAATAAAAGATGTACAAGTTAAAATATCGTTGTTACTTTTCTTTGATGAGTTCCATAAACAATATATATAAGGCGACAATACATACATACATACATATGTGTGCGTGTGCGTGTGGATATGTATGCGTGCGTGTTTGTGTGTGTGTGTGTGTGTGTGTGTGTGTGTGTGTATGTATATATAAGGCGGCGAGCTGGCAGTAACATTAGCATGCCGGGCGAAATGCTTCGCGGAATTTCATCTGTCTTTACGTTCTGAGTTCACACTCCGCCGATGTCGACTTTGCCTTTTATCCTTTCGGGGTTAATAAATTAAGTAATACTTATATGAT
>NC_068992.1:53125250-53130226 GCF_001194135.2 Octopus bimaculoides
TATATATATATATATATATATATATATATATATTATATGTATATGTATAATATATGTGTCTCTGTGTATGTGTAGATATGCGTGCATGTGAGCCGACGTGTGCGTCTGTGAGTGTATTCCGACTTGAACTGACATTAAAATGTTATATGCTATACTGAATAATGAGCTAATCAATACAACGGCTTGATTAAATTTTAATTGCGTTTCTGTGAGCCGTTATAAATACAGATACAACCATACACATCTCAAGGACTGATACTAGTGCTACTAAGCGGTAATTAACTACAAACGTCAATTATAATGGTGATGGTGATGGTGATGGTGATGGTGATGGTAAAGAGATGACAGCAACGACGACGATAATCATTAGAAGGCAAGAAGGGACAGCACCCTTCCTTTTGTTTGGTGTCAATTATACAAAATATTAAGGAGAGAAAATTTGTTAAACTATGAATGAGGAGTGCAAAAAAAAAAAAAGAATACTTAAAAGATATTGTTCAAAATAAACTAAGCAGGATCTTCCTTCCTGTAGGATGCTTCAATAAGTCGCAATGCTTTTCAAGTATAAACACATCATAATAATGGAAGTGTAGCTTCGGAGAATGTATTTAAATCTATTTATACAGAACCTTTCTGAAAGCATCCAGAACACAATATTAATGTTATTGAATTGCGAATGGTTAAATCTTTATCTCAAATAAAGAAACAATAAATCAACCACAGGGCTTTCGAATATGGAAAGGGAATTTACTGCAAATAACAGAGAATATTTGAGACATTACATCTAGGGCAAATTTTGCAGGAATATTAAAGTTCAGAAAACCAATTCCATCATAGATCTGTACAATTAATTATGATCGATGGTTAAAGAAATAATTTTTTTTGTGTAAATGGGTTATTTAAAAAAAAAAAATCTATGTTACTTTGTGTTTATTTCAGAAGCCTATTTGTAACTATAATGGATATATTGATTTCCTGTTTGTACTGAATATCAAATGCTGAGTATGGTCTATTAACCTGGTATAAATAGCAATAAAATTTATTTCACATTACACCGTGTAATCTTTAACCCTATTTGCTGCTGATACCCCCTTCGGTGATGACTGACCATGGGATTGCATCTAGAAAGTTATTCTCCGAGGCACAAGTCCGGGCAAGGTTGTTTATGGAAGACCAGCATTCACCCATAAATACCGGTCTCTTCTCCAAGCCACCAGTGTTATCCAAGGGGAAGGCAAAGGGGCCGATACAGCTTGGCACCAGTAATATTGTAACTCATTTCTATAGCTGAGTGAACTGGAGCAACGTGGAATAAAGTGTCTTGCTCAAGAACACAACACGCAGTCCGGTCCGGGATTCGAACTCACAACCTCGCGATCGTAAGCGCGACGCTCTAACCAGTGAGCGATGCGCCTTCACGACCCTGTTTATACCAACCTGTATTAGACTATCCCTGGTTCTATAATATAAACATTCTTGTTTTAAAACGATCCATAACATTTTTATATCAAATTTCTTGTTAATTCGTCTCCCAATCATATTTTCCCCTATTCTTCATATCTTCAAAATGAACTGAAATAATCTGCCTAGAGTAGCATATGTCCCAAAATCAAGAACTTGTCATTACTTTCGGCCTATGAATGTAAAAGCATCCAATTTATTAAAGGTATTCTACTACTAAACTTTAATTGAAAACAGAAATGTTAGCGGCACTCAGATTCAGAATGTTGAGAAAACATTATAAATTAATTTCCGATTTGATACAAATTTCACATACTTCATGGAGAATATTCTTTTCTTTTATTTAATAGTCTCAAAGCGCAAGAGCAGAATACATGTAGTGAAATAACTGTGTAAATAAACATAGGATTATGATTTTATTCATCAGGTTTACTTTCTGTCAGTGTGTAAGTAAATGTTAATCTATTATTCTATAAGAAAATTGATTGATATTGTAATGATGTTAAACCCTAAGTTGGGCTTAAATGAGTGGGCAAATACAGAACGATATTCTTAACATGCATATCCGTTCTTACTTACTTTACTAAAGAAGTTGATTATGATTTTTTTGCATTATTGCTACAATTTGTTAACATCATAGAAGCAACTTTCTTAAATGAAACTCAGTAATAGTGTAAATAAATTTACTTTATTTTGTTTAACATGCTTTGTTGCCTAAAAGTTATTGATAGTTAAATTTGTATTGAAAAAGAACGAAAATGAAAGTAGACTGTGTCGCATTTGAAAGAGAATATCAATAAGACCTTATAAAATAATATGATCTAGAGAGCGCTCAATCATTTCAGGAAAACTGTTTTGCTCTAACCCGAACATTCGCCACGCACCTGCACAGTTTTCTGATAGTTGTCCATTCGCTTTCATTTGGCATTTACCTATGTGTTTATAATAATTTAATATTATATACTATACAAAGATAAAACTGAGTAATGTAATTAAGTTTGACAACCACTTCCTACTTGCTAAGGTTTCAACACAAAATGTTCAAATGTTCAAAAAACATCTCCAAACCATAAAACACGTCCACATGTTAATGCAATTATTTCAACAATGTAAATATCAGAAAAGCATTATTTGGTAATGAACTGCCACAGAAAACGGAAAACAAAATAGGAATTCTCAAAACTTTTATTAACACAAAACTACATGTATACATAAAATAAATAACACAACCGTATTAATGATTATTGAAAGAAAAATGAAAGAAATGATTGGTCAAACCACTAATTAGGTAAATCCACTTTTCACTGCAATATAACTTCACTGCAAGAAATTTCATTACTTGTTTCATTAATTTTATATTTATTCAGAAACAAAATATTAGTGTCTACAACGACTTTTGACAATTAGTTACACAGCTTGTTAATAATAAGAAAAGGAGCTGACGAGAAAATATGCTTCGAAGGAAGTGTTGTGGCAGGTACAGACTTAATCAATCTCTTAAGCTTAGAGTAGGATATGTATTCCAGTTGTTATCCCATATCCCACTACTGTAGAGCATACATTCATGTGTATACCGAGATAAAATATAACATCGGCTTTCAATGTTTACTAGATACTGGCCCTGTCCACCAAAATTTCTCCATATATTGTATTCAAAGCCGATGTCCTTAGTGCTACCGAGAGCTTCTTTTTTGTTACGATTGATGAAAGAAAGCTTTGTATATCATTGCTATATTATTATGATCAATACTACCCTTTACTAGTGCATTTACATTCCTCTAGGTGATATTCGTCCATTATATTACGTGTCAGAGATTTTATTTTGATTATTATTTTAAAATCATAATTGTCCCTTTGTCTTCTTTTATTCAACATTTGACAATGTTGAATGCCAATGAATTTCTGAAGAAGAGATTTGTTTGACTAAGTGCTTGTAAGTTATCACACCTGTTGCAACGCGCCATATATTAAATTATTTTCTTTGATGTCTAGGTTGATCATTGAGACCTATGTTCATTGTTAGTTTCCATCTAGTAAGATGTGAGCAATAACTAAACACCACTCACGCGCTGATAGGTCCTACAAAATAGAAACTATCACTTAATTTCGTTAGTTCGCGTCATTGAGTGATACAAATGAAAAACATGCTCCTTTAATTTGACAATTACCGCTGGATTCAGTAATTCCGGAACCAGTTTTATACAAAAATTAAAGATTTACGCCGAAGGAACCTAGATCGGTTCATAGATTACAATTATTTACAGCATTCTCTATATTCTAAATGTAACCAGAGATCTTCCAATCTTGAACAAATACTACCACACCAGTCTAATGCATACATAAACTTTATCATGAGTAATGTGACTTTTATGAGCCTATCAATGCTAATATTATCTTCGTATATAATAATATAAAACATCTGCGGATAGTTCAGTGCCGATTGACCTTAGAAATTATATAGGACAACTCATATCCATTTATTATTTTCGTTTTAATATTATGATAAAGCGTTGATCTGGGAGAATCGTCAGTACGTCGGGAAAAATGCTCAGCGACATGTTGCCCGTCTTTTCGGTCTGAGTTCAAACTCCGCCAAGGTGCACTTTGCCTTAAACCCTTTTGGAGTCAATAAAGTAAGTATCAGTTGAGTACAGAGGTTGATGAAAAAAGTATCAGTTGAGCACGGGTGTCAATGTAATTGATTGAACTATCCCATCCCCAAAATTGCTGAGCTTGTGCCAAAATTTCAAATCAATATCATACGATAATACTTGGTAGAAAAGCATTATGAAAAAACCTTTGTAATAAGAGATAATTTTCCCATAACTTTTTCTAAACTGTTCACCCTCTACAAATATATAAGTGGTTTTTGATTATTATATAACAGATCAGGAGTATTGTTTTCTTACCTCTTTCTTTGGCACCTCCGTTACTTTCGCAAAACTTTTCACTACTTCACAGCTTCTACCAGCACTTCTTCAGAGGACGACAGTTCAGAATATGACACCTCTAACTCACGTCCGAATAAGCCTCAACCATCCCTCATCAAACTGTTGAGGGACAGCTTCACCAAGAAAAACCGCTACAACGCAGCACACAACGATTCACAAATCCAACAAGTGATACCACGTCCTTGTTCCAATTCACGACGCAAAAGAGACCTATTATTTTCATTCAGTGTCCTGGCACCAATGCGCCTAAATATGACTTCGTCTGTCACTGATGGCCGCAGTTCAGCTCTGCTCATAATATATATAAATTCAAGCGACAGACAGTCGTTGATTTTGCAAAAGCTAAAACGCTAATTCTAAAATCTCTCTAAGAGCCGATCGTAAAAATTGTACTAGCAACTAACGTTCATAGTTACTCTAAAACAGCTGTACCGTTCGGACGGATTTTAGTACGATTTTTGTAACACCAAGAGAAGATCTCTTCTAACTGGTGAGGGATTCACAGCTGCATTCGATTTTCCTGTGAGCAGTGTAACGAACACCTACCACTTTCTATATATATAG
>NC_068992.1:53130236-53131715 GCF_001194135.2 Octopus bimaculoides
TATATATTATATATATATAAATTCATATAAATAACGATAAAATTGTTATTTAAAAATACCAATCTTATCAGGTGGCCGGCATGGGAATAAAAACCTCAGAAGTAATAACTATTACAAAAATTACAATTTAGGGTATCTAAGAGAAACCACCGTGCTTGAAATAGCAGTCAAACTTTGACTAAAAAAACCCATTAAATGTTCATACAGCACCAGGAGAAAAGACAGAGACAAAATAAACAAGCAAAACATAAGAACTACCTCATAAAGTCAAACCATGGAATTATCCGGTAATTTTTTGCTAGTTATTTTGTCTTTTTGTCATTTCTACTGGTGCTGTATGAACATTTAATGTGGTTTTAGAGTCAAAGTTTTACTGCTATTTCAAGCATGGTGGTATCTCTTAGATACCCTAAATTATAATTTATATATATATATATATATATAGATAGATAGAGAGAGAGAGAGAGAGAGATTGATAGATAGAGAGAGAGAGAGAGAGAGAGAGAAATAGAGAGAGATAGTTACGCACATACATAACAATACATCCACGCACATATATATTTATATATATATATATATGCTTTTCTGTGTCGGTATGTGTTTGTACACACAAACATACACAATATATACACACGCCTAGTTTGAGCATTCCAATGTATCTACTATTCTTGGTACAAATATGAAATAATAATATGAGTATGAAGATCTTAATCTTAGTTTGGGTAAGGACGAATATCCTCTCAGGATACAATATAACTACCCCATAAAGTCAAACCATGACAACCGATCAAACATTTCCTTCCTCCTACTCTGGAAGTAACAGCATTTTCTAAGACACATTAAAGCAGTTGACCTCATTTCATCTCTTTCAGGGAAGACTTTCCCACGGAAAACCCTGTCACACATCAGAAGAATTACACCGAGGAGCCAACGTGAGCAGACAGGTTTATCTGGTAGATTAGTTTGCGAGAAATAGTAGCCAAGTGTCCATATAATCTAGCTCTGTGGACTTAAAGTGTAAGGATTCATATATATTCATGTAAATAGAGTGTGATTACGTAAAGAATCACGTGGTAGACTCAACGTAATCAACAACTAAACAGGTATCAATATACCGTTCGATAAATCAACACCGCCGTAATCATTACAATGATCACCAATGCATATGTTCCTTTTTTACTAAGGTTATTACTTTAAGGCGCAGACATAGCTGTGTTGTAAGACACTTTCGAGCCACATGGCTCTGGGTTCAGTCCCATTGCGTATTTCAGACGCATAGTCACACATATATATATATATATATATATATATATATATATAATCATAAATATATAGGGATTAGCAGTAGCCTGCTTCTCCAACATACTGAGAATTCAGAAATAGCAGTCAAAGAACTACTGATTCCAAAACTACAATTTTTTCTATAATGGATAGCGATATCTATGGTACACACAGAACAAAAAACAGAAGAGAAGAGTA
>NC_068992.1:53132206-53140533 GCF_001194135.2 Octopus bimaculoides
ATATATATATATATATATATATATATATATACATATAGTTGTGTGTGTGTATACCCGCACATAGACATATACTGTATGCGTGTATTCACATTCACATGCACACGCGCACACACATATATCAGTATATGAATACGTGTCTGAAATATGTATGTGGGAACATATAAGTGTGTGCTGATTTGTATAAATATACGCATAAAAATATATGTGAATAGATATATGGTGAGAGGACTGTTTATATAAATACATTAAACAGCCGCCAGACACCCTGGCTCAGTCATGTGCAGCGGACTAAAGACTGTTCAACTCTAATAAGACCATCTTTTGTTTATGATTGTATGTAACGACATCCCCTTAAACAGTGTTAGCATGTGTATGTCTGTCCACGAGGCGACGACGGTATGGGTACGTGTGTCTATGTATCTGCTCATGTATGCACACTAGCTTCACGCCCTATAGAACTGGCAGCACATAACATTTCGCTTATATGAAACTGAAGCATGGTTTCGCGATTCCTTCATTGAATCGTTACCAACGAATTTAGATTACGAATACTGCAGGAAAGTGTAAGGTTAGCCAATATTCTAATTTTAAGTTTTTTATTGTTAAACTCTTGTTCATATAATATCCCCATTGTACTTTCCCTAATGGAAGTGCTACATTTATTTTGCAATTTACTAAACACATTCCCCTCCAAGTCCGTTTTGCGTCATACAGAGTAAATTGTCGCTATTTTATAGCATGGTTATCACCAGTGACTCATGGAGTAGAGGAAAGTTCTATTTTCATTCTGGACCGAGGTAATAGGTGGTGATAGACACGTTAAAAGGGGCTTAAAAGTCCATACGTCCATTTAAGGGTTTTTGTTTAATCATATCTTCTTCCACAGCTTATGTTGCAGATTATGTCAAGGGTCTTATTTGAGTTTCCCGTGATTCAATTGAAACCACCTAAGAAATTCAAGGAAACGTACTCACATAATTTCTTAATATTCGAATAATATAGTCTGCACTACTATTTTGTGAAACTCCATAAAAAAACATATCCACTAGGAGTATGCAAAGAATTACATAATTGAATGTATTGAGCTAATAATGTTAGTGCATATATAGCATTGTGGGTTTACAATATTATCGAAAGTTATACATCAGTGGGAACACGTTGCACACTAAATCTAAATCTACATTTTGTGATATAATTAGGTGAGATCAGTGCATTTAGTCGGTTGCTTCCCCATGTAGGGGAAAATGAACTCGCTAGGACGTTCTTCTGATAATATAGTTGGAAACACGTCTCTTTAAAAGTAAACTACGGACATTCCTGGGTTCAATACGACCAATTCAATGAAACATATTCAATTGAGTTGTCAATGTTAAAATTGATTCTTCATATTCGAGGAACTGCTGAAAAGTTCATGGCTTCAAGGTTATTGCGAAAGGCCTGGTTAGAGGCCCAACTTTCCGAGTTCTTTTCCAGGGATTAGAAAAACTAAAGGACCTCTGCAATAAGTGAGTGAACCTGGGAGGTGAGTATGTTGAATAAAATCATAATTAATTGAACCTCCTGTATATTCTTTTATTCCATGCCAGGAACAATTATCCATAAGTGTAATGAAGCCCCAATCTCATTGTGGGCTATCCCATCGGCCATAATGTGTGAAGCTTTCTGGATGAACCAAACAATTGTTAAACTTGGAAATATATCAGATAAATCTATCTCTTTAAACTACAATATAACACAATGGGGAATGAAGATTTTTATGTGTACAATGAAGAAAATGATGACAACGTAAGAACCATTAAAACACATTTGGTAATCTGATATTCTTTCGACAAAGATGTTATTGATTTTCTTATGTCTATAAACAAATTACATATATATGCAGAGAAAGGACACAAGGATATTATAATATTAAAAATCTCAAAATGTGTTAGATTCAACATATTAGTAGTGATATGGTTACGATTGTTTAAAGAGCTGCTAGCATAGTGCAATATCCTGTATTTAAATTACTGCTCAGCTTCGGTGAGAACAAAATATTTATTCGATTCATATTTTAAAAAAATTAAATTCATGTTTATTCATGTCCGAACCTAATAATCTGTATTCCTGGCATTATTAAATTGTAAATATTCTTGAATTATTTTTATGAAATTGACAAATTTCATTCTCCAACAAAATTTTGTTTAAGTGTGAACCATTTCTAAATGGTTGAAAATTTTATCCTTTCCTGGCTTAATTTTGTCTTAATTTTACGACTTTGAAGAGACGGTAAACGGTCTGGGGGAATGATGAAATATAACATATTGGCATATTTCCGTTTTGGTATGTGTCAGTGGATGTATGAGGTTACCTACACTAATCTCTGCAGTCTCGCTGTGAATCACTTATTGCAGACAAGGAGTGATCACGTCTCTGACATAATGTTATAATATGGGCACTAAAGCCTTGCCTGTTTTAAGCTCTATCTCATTCATTTTTCCCCAGGATATATTTTTTTTCCATTAATCTGTTCGTGGAAAATCTTGATTAGTTCACAAACATAACATTCTGGAAGAGATGAAGGATTTCCGTTATGCTGTTTAAGGAATTGCTTTTCTGACAGTAAT
Organism: Octopus bimaculoides; assembly: GCF_001194135.2. NCBI lineage: Eukaryota > Metazoa > Mollusca > Cephalopoda > Octopoda > Octopodidae > Octopus > Octopus bimaculoides. The sequence goes on from NC_068992.1 coordinate 53,134,813, forward strand.
GGATTTTCTTCAATATTTGAAGCTTTCAGGAGAAATCCTACTATAGATTTAAGGCAATTTCAGATCCATTCCAATGGACTTTCGATAAACAATTGTTCCGCCACATGTATAGAAATACCTTGAGAACTAATTTCTAGTATGCTTCCTGTTATCTCTTCAACACAAATACTTTTTCGTTTCCCCAATATTTTTTGAACTGACTGATATGTTTATTTCATGATTTCCGTGGATTATTCTATGTGTTATGGTTAAGTGAATACTTCACTTGAAGCTGTTTGTCTTGACGGCTCTGAAACTATAAATTTCATTATAAAATGAAAGATGTTGTTTCTTCTTAAAAGATGACAAATGTTGACTTCCTTTAGTAGGAACCATTAAAACTAAAATTGATACAGGCCTTGCAATATCTCATACCATAAAATAGATTTCTATAAAATACACTGTATTCCAAAAGCGGATTGCAGATAAATGTTACGAAAATGTGAATGTAAAAGAAAAAAGCTGAATGTAGGAAGAAATCATCAAACGAATAAATATTTTTCCATATGATTAGGTCTGAAAATATGATGGAGGGGTTCAGTGATCACAAAACCTCAGTACTAGATTGGAACTTTATCTTACCAACCACGTAAAGATAAACTGCAAAGCTGACTGCAACAATATTCGATCTGTGCATGTAAAGAGTCGGAAGAAAAATTCTTACGCTTTTCGTTCGATAAGCCAACGTTTCCAATGAGTATTGGCTGCGGAGCCATTAGAGCGCCTTATTAAGAACCCTAGTCCATAGTACATGTATAGCTATCAAAACACCACTTCTACAACTGCAACATATATATACACCAAAACAGGCATAACACCAGCAGCAATTAGTCAAAGTTTCAAGTGCAAAACATCACCATTACACCGTCGCCTTATCAGATCAGAATCGACATATTCAATCATGTATATTTCCCTTCACAGAGACAACGCAAGATCAAACAATGTTGAAACAATTTCACTGACAACAAAATAATGAGTTCATTTTCTTACCTGTGTAGAATTTTAATTAAACATTTAATAAGATTTGATTCTCTTTATGTTTACATATTTTAGCCATATTTTTTCAAGAATACATTGTTATATTTATCTAAAAAAATAATTTTACTTCTCTTTGTATAAATATCTAATTATTTCTGATTTGATTTCCTCTATTCCCCTTCTTCTTCTTCTTCTTCTTCTTCTTCTTCTTCTTCTTCTTCTTCTTCTTCTTCTTCTTCTTCTTCTTCTTATTATTATTATTATTATTATTATTATTATTATTATTATTATTATTATTATTATTATTATTATTATTATTATTATTATTAATGTTTATTATTGTTATTTTTGTTGTTTTGTTGTTCCTCTTTTTATCACCACAACCATCATCATCATCATCATTATTATTATTATTATTAGTAGTAGTAGTAGTAGTAATAGTAGTAGCAATAGTAGTAGTAGTAGTAGTAGTAGTAATAGTAGTAGTAGTAGTAGTAGTAGTAGTAGTAGTAGTAGTAGTAGTAGTAGTAGTAGTAATAGTAATAGTAGTACATACACATAAACACACGCGCACACACATATGTGTGTGTATGTGTGTAGGTGTATCCATAGATACATATATACATGCATACAAATATATATATACGTGCTGTTTTTGTCTTTTGTTATTAATCAGTGATTATTATTTGTGATTAGACAAAACACATATCTTTGAACAATGCAAAACCTATTTTTAAAGAGTATGCTGGAAACACAATATGCTTATTTGAAACTATATTACGAATACATGAAATATATTGTATGTGAAAGGGTAACTCGACTCTCCATTAAACATGGTATATTGCTGTTGTATTTCGAAAGGTTCTAATAAGTGTTTTTCGAACAGGTATAGTTTGAGATTCCACCGTTGATCATCCGAAATTATTTTAGGGATACCTGGAGGCATTTTCGTCTAAGCTGTATGGTTTGATTTGAATTATCTCTCGCCACTGTTTCAAAACTCTCAAGCAACGTCAGTCGATTCAAAACTTAATATCTTTCACTGATACAACACAAATACACACACAGATGCGTGCACATACAAGCACATGTGTATGCATACATAGATATATTCATACGCTGCTTTGCACACTATTCGCACTAGCATAGACACACATACACACGTATGTGTATGTATATGTGTGTGTGTTTATGCATGTAAATATGTATATAATTAGTTAGCATGAAAATAATTGTCTAATTAAGATCGCCACCAACTACTTCAACTTGTCTTCTGACAAAGAATAGGCTATTCATCTGTTCAATCTTCTGAGGTATTAATTTTTTATTTCTTGAAATTGTTATTCAAACATCGTCGCTAATATTTTCCATTAAGTTTTTATGTCGATTCCCCAACCACCATGATAATTTTAATTGCAATAACCACTTTTGGAAACTTACCGTCTACCCCTATTATCTTACCGATGCACAAGCTATTTTACTTAACTGAATTTCTGAAAGACAACGTTTCATTTCCTTTTTTACTGAAAAGAGTTACCCATTTTTTTCACACTACATCGTCCGAGAGCACATCTTTGGGTTAACGATAACCAAGGTGGTTTTCGTTTCAATTGCACCGTACGTTATTTTGTTCAAAATATTTTTTGCCTAATGTCCCGGATCTGATAAATCATCGGGGATTTACTTTAGTTGATGAACATTCTACTGAGCTGTACAATACCTGTTCTTTGATCCAGATTTAATCCATCATACGGTTCAACTACACTGCGTAAAGGGCCGTGAGTATCTTTTGTGAAATCCACCCGATTACTAATTTGTGTCACGTCTCATAAACTAGTATTTCTCTGGCTCTTACTGGGATGAAGTTTTGATTGATCTATCTCTTTAGGCTTCATGAATCCCAATTAGAAATTATAGTATATCTAATTGATCTCACCTCACAAATAACTGATTGGATATGCTAGATACTTTTGTTAATCTGGATAAGTCCAAATCTGAAATTCTTCCATGTTGGGTAATATATGGATTTCCAATTAAGCCTACTAGTGAATGGCAATGACAATTACAATATGAGTCCATGTTTCTGCTTGCTGTGTCTTAATGTAATAACAAGCAATCTTAAGTTATTATCTGTCATTTTGGAAGCTCCTTGCTTATGCCTTGATTAGCTCCAAACTGAATATATTGAAGCCTTTGTTGGTATCAGTTGCTTTACATCAATAAATTACAGATTCAGATTGTAACATTCTGTCTTAAAGTCAAAATGCTCAGTTATGCAAACGCAAATGAATTGCTATACAGAACGTCATCTTCTGGTTATCGATAATAAAGAACTATTCAAAAATTTGTTAATGATTTATAAATGTCGGTATTACACTATATTGGTGAGTATCTCACGGATGCTTCATATTTTATACTTGACCAAGCATCACATACGCTATAAAGCCATTTCATAACTACAGCTGTATTGCCAAAGATTTATATTCCTTCAACCAAACATATCCGAAATATATTAATATAACTTCCTAGTTATCTAACTTGCTTATTTAAGCCGAATTAAGTATTCAAGACGCATCATGTGAACCTTTTATTAAGCTCTTTCTGTATTGCAACACTGTGCCAAGTGCCATTATCATCAATACAAGAACTATAATTCATTTAGTTATGTATCAATCTATATCTCTCTCTATATCTTCCTGCCTGCCTACCTGTTGATCTATTTATTTCTATTTCCTTATCTCTCAGTTACTAAACACGTGCATGCACACGCATACATACACATACACACATATACGCAGGCAATCATAGCATACGCAAACACACACACATACACACACACAATCATATATGTAGTTGTATATACATACACATTCCAAACACACGCATTTATAGATAGTAAAACATAAATTGAGTTTGATGATCAATTCTTTCCAACATACACGCGTCTCTTCCTCAGCTGCTTGTTACCACAACTTAAATCTAACATCTACCTAAATACTGTTTCTATAATTCGCCATATAATTTACTATCACCACAAAGGCATCAAAGTCTCGATTTGCTATATGACTCATTCCTTATTTCCATAGCCATGATCTGAAATCTTAAATTATTTCTTACGTTTAAAATATTATCTTTACACACACACACACACACACACACACACACACACACACACACACACACACACACACACACACCTACATCTTTCAGTATTTTACTGTTATATGTTTTTAATTTCCATACACTTTCTATCTCCCTCTTATCTCTCTCCCTCTCTATATCTCTCTCCCTCTCTATATCTCTCTCCCTCTCTATATCTCTCTTTATAAATGTATGAATGTTTGTGCATGCGGTCACATCTAAATATTTGTGTCATTGTTTGTCCCCCTACCATCGCTTGACAACCTATGCTGGTGTGTTTAGGTACTCGTAACCTAGCGGTTCAGCAAATGGCACGATGGAATAAGTTATATGCTAACAAAGAGTAAGTTCTGGGTTCGAAATACACATCCAGTACGATTACAAATCTTTTCAAGTTTTCATTATGTCTCTTGTGAACTTATAAGGAAGCTTGAATGTTTTAACAGCACACAATACATGTTTGTAGAACTTGCCGTAATATGATGTAGAAAGGTGAAAAAACTGCGTATGTGATATGCGTAGTCTTGCGGCTATGAGAGAGTCTGAGCCGATGGACAGAGAGTATATATGCCTGACGAAGAATATGACAAATATAATTGCGTTTGCATAGCAGTTTGCTATAAACATGTATGTGTGTGTGTGTGTGTGTATACATACATGGTTGTGTGGGGGAGGGGTGGGTGTAAGGTGTGTGAAACGAATATACGTATGCATAAAGAGATAGGGCGAGTGAGTATAAGGTAAACACGGACACTGAGAGCAAGCACCAACGTAGAGACAGATCAATGTTTGGAAGTATTAACGTACAGAGATATTTCAGGCAATTACTGTGGCTTCATTAATCATACACTGACATATGAATAGATGTTAACATTTGGAATTACACGGACACGTACAGTCAAACGTGTATAGAAGTAAACATTAATAGCACAAACATAAGGACTAATATATGTATGAATATAAGCCTGCAGAGACATATGTATACGTATATATTCGTATATACATATAGATAGATACAAACAAATATACATACATACACATATCCATACATACAGGCATGCAATATAAATATCTATATCTATCTATCTATCTATCTATCTATCTATCTCTTTCTCACTCTTTCTATCTCACTATATATATATATATATAATATATTATAAGGTTTTTAAACTTTTAAATTTTCATATTCAAAAGAGACAGAGACTTCAAATTCGATATATCGATTTATTCACCACTCTATATTAACATATATGGATAGGTATACGGGTAAAGTGTATGTATGCATATGTATACGGGTAATATAGTATAGTAAAGAGAAATAAACAAAATAATTAATTAATCTAGTGGAAATCCACAGGAGAGCAATAAAAATAGAAAATTAAGGAGTTATCTCCCCTATAATAACAAAGACGAAAACTAACGAGATCCTAAAGATTTAATAATAGTTATGTATGTGTTTTTTCGTGTTTTGTTCGAAAGGTAACCACTCCTGAAGAAGTGCCAAATGTCTAAATCCAATGGACCAGTCATTGGATAAGTTTGGCACAGAAATGTTAACATAGC
>NC_068992.1:53141027-53142760 GCF_001194135.2 Octopus bimaculoides
TATATATATATATATATATATATGTACATACATATCATACATTATAAATACATACATATATACATGCATCCATACATACACACTTAGACAGGTAGACAGAGAATATTTACAAGTCTCTACTTCAGAAAGCGAGCTTGTCTGAACGTAAGTTAAAAACTCTCCTCAACTGTACACTTATTGTTAATGGGAAGTGAAGCTGTTGATGGAATCTCGTATCAAAGTCTTGGTAATACTATCCTGTCAGCGATGTTGAGTGGAGTCATCACAGATGGTCATTACAAGTTCTAATCAAGCCAGTCTCACTGATGTAAGCTGAGTGCCATTATCTCAACACCAAAATTATCTTGCCACAAACGCAACACATCATACATACACACACACGCACACACACACGTATATATATACATATATACATATATATATATATATATATATATATATATATAAGTGTGTATGAATGTATGTATGCATTTACCTTTGCGTGTCCGTGTGTGTGTGTGAGTGTATGTAGGAGCGGATGCAGTTTGTTGCTACAGAGACTAAAATCGATAAATTGCACAGAATATCGATTACCCAGTGTTTATGTTCATTTTGATTTTGTTATTAAAGAAAACATTCTTTTTATTATTATTAAGAATATTGTTACTTTTGTTGATGTTATTATTGCTGATATGATAATGATAGTTATTTTTATTATTACTATCATTATTAAAATTATTATTAACATTAACAGCATCAGCATTATCAACATCATGTTTTCAATACATTAGTTTCATCCGTGTATTTACTACACGAATAAGTATCTGATCTCCATTGACAAGAATACAATAGATTTCGGATTTTCTCGTTCTAATCTCCCGAAATATATCAATAAGGGATACCTTATTGCTGGGACCCTAAATAGTATATATTATATATAAAGGGTATATATAGTAGGTCCGTAGTATTAATTCTGTTTATTTCTTATTGTGCAGTACCGCCATGATCCAAGTGAACATGAAAGAATACACAATTTGGACTTCGATTTTATAAATACAGAGCGATTTACCAAAACGTACAATGAATTATTGTAGCCGCTACAATAATTCAATGTAACGTATAAAATTTTAAAATTTTTTTAATTTTTTTTATTTTGCGTATTAGATTCATTAGCTGCAAAATTGTTGTAGGCGAAAGATTACGCTTTGTGTAAGAGGCGGAATCAAGTTACTGTTGGAAATAATTGTATATCAAATTATTTAAATATCTAATCCAATTGCTATAATGGTTGATCAATTACATGCACTTTTCTGAATTTGATGTAATCTTGAATTAAGCTACAGGTTTCTTAAAACGACAACTTAGTTTCGATGATCTAAGAATGTTGTCTTAATGATGTTTACATGTGACATAACGTGTAATATATATTCACTTCCGGCAATAATTTTTACAACACTACATGCATCATACGTATTTATACCAGGATATATAGAAATGTTTTTAATGATGATAGAGAACACGTTGTAATACTTACTGCTGCCTCTTCTAAAAATATTTATTGTTTTGACCCATGAAATGCTCGCTTTGAAATAGATTGGTAAAAAATACCGAATTGACACAATACCCATTTGAAACTTAGAATGAGTAAATACACTCCCACTATAGAATATTATAATTATATGATATTTCTCTTTGTGAAATAAATATGCTTAAAAAATGCATCACAAATTTTTCACCACATTGAATTATATATA
>NC_068992.1:53142874-53156676 GCF_001194135.2 Octopus bimaculoides
ATACATATGTTTATATATATTTATACATACATACATATATGCTTAGATGTGTCGGAATCCGTTCGTACATATAAAACCTGACAATTCGAATAGAAACAATACGTTACAGGTATATCAAATTCGCAATGTCGTCTTGAGTGTATATTAACATTTTAATGCCGAGGGTAACACGTTAGATACACTCCACTTTGGTACTACTACATTAATTATCCGATGTGCCCATTGTATTGAGTCTGATTTGAGAGTTATTTGAATATTACATCTAACTAATTTTGCTGTAATATAATGTCGTTTTATTTTTTCCATTGTTTAATTCTAGTTGAAAGAGACTGACACAAAAAGATTCCAACACTGAAGCCACGGAGGCTTTTTCGTTTTTCTTGTTCACCATGTATAATTTTATCCAATATTTATTTCCCTTCACTCAAAACGCAGCAGTGTAATTTTACAGGTTCTGCCATTTTTCAGACGAGTCACAATTTACGTCCTCACTCAGTGCCTAGTCGTCATTTCATTTGGCTATACTTACATTCTCTCAGTGTAATGCTTTGTGTAGACATGTTTTCCGTATATTTTATGTAGTATCGAATTACAAGTCAATCCACTGCTCCCAATGATTCACATAGGTATTGTTTTAATCCTCATATTATATTCCTTTTGATAAGGCACATTGACTTGAATTTACGAGAGAAGAAATGGGAAGTTGTGATGTGCTTGGAATTTAGAAGGGGATTATTGACCTGAATGAAATGAAAGGGCTTCAATTGGTAATTCTGATAGCATCGTCGACTCGGCTCAACAGATTCCTTTTTAGTCAGTCCGGCTGGCGCTGCACAAATGTTAAAGTATTGTGGCATGATTGATGTATATTTTGTTCAACTGATACAATAATGGCATGAACACATCTAATCAAAGATTGAAATGTTTGAAGGTAACATAAGTATTGTTCGAGAATTTAATTATATACATTCAGTGTGTTTCTTTTCTTTGATCTTACCAGCGTAGAAAGTAAAGTGTTATTGTGTAATACCAGAACAGAGACATTTAGGTTATGTTGCAGATTGTGGAGAATCCTGAAACATTATAGTTTACAGGGTTTCGTACAATTCTCTGATTTCTTACAAATTTAATGCAATGCTCTTACTGACTTTTAGATGTGACTTAATGGGGAAGATAATTTTATCTCAGTGGCACGCAGTCTTTCGTATATATATAGCTGCGACATGTGTAATACAAATCACCATTAGTTTGTACAGGCCTCCCCTCACGTGTTTATTTGATGAGTTTCTTCTTTACGTATTAAAATTACTTTACTTTAATATATCGGGTTTTATCATTCAGGGCATCAGTATTTGCCAACTTTTACGTCCTACTGTAGTTTTCTTTTAACATGAATCAAGTTTTGTACAAGAAAGCATCTATGCATTGAATCTACGGAATAATGGAATTGTTTGTGTAATGAAGGAATATAAATTTCTTACTTAACAATTCCTTTTGTGGAATTTTGAAGCCTGCACTTATTTTCCCGAAACTATCATTTTAATTATGAGAAATATAATCCAATGCATAAACATGCCCATTCACAAACCTTTCCTTTAATGCTAAATTTTGTGGTGATGGATTTTAAATCCAAATAAAAGTGTTCTTATGTTCTCCTGTTATATATTTTCGTTGACTTAACATCAAAATTCTCAATTACATGATAATTAAAATGAATTAATCAGTACGTTTGTGTGTTTCTAGTAATTACATTTTGCACGGTTTTGATTTCTGTTCCAAATACTAATCCTACTCGTATGTTTTGGTACAAGAATTGCCACTCTTCTGTACATGTCAAGTTCTCCTAACTTAGAAGCGATTTTATTTTTTTTATATTCATTTGTCACTTTATATATTTATAAATATGTTTTATGAATTCCTGATGTTTAGTGATTACAAAATCCCTTTTACATTCATGGATGGATTTATTAGATGAAACAAACATAATTTTATAGTATTCATACACAAGATAGGAACTTCGCTGTAAATGCAGTGAAGTCTAATTCAATGCAGATGTCTGTTAATACTCTCAAAACCGTGTGAAGCTAAAGAAAAAAACTGATATCAGCCAGCATCCGGTCGACTTTTAAGAAGCGATAACTAATGACCTTCGTATTTTATTCTTACGCTAATTGGATGAATTCTAATACCGGTTTCAAATTTTGGAATAACGCAAGCAATTTCGAGGGAGCGGGTAATTTGAGTACATCGACCCCAGTGTTGAAATGTTATTCATGTTACAGACCGCGAAAGGATGAAGTGTAAAGTGGACCTCAGCGGAATTTGAGCGCAGAACATAGCGACGGAAAATATGACGCTAAGCATCTTGCCCGGCGTCCTAAAGATTCTGCCATCTCGCCGACTTGAAATCTAATATTAGCAATATTTTAAGGCAGCGAGCTAGCAGAATCGTTAGCACGCCGATCTGAGTTCAAATTCCGTGTAGGTCGGTTGCGCTGTCCATCTTCTCGAGGTGTATAAAATAAGTGCCAATCGAACACTGGGGTCGATCTAATTACCTTATGCCCTCCTTTGAAATCGTGCTAAAAATTTGAAATTAATATTAGCAATGTTTTCTACCAATGCTTTGATATTATTGATATGAAAATTTTATTCCGCACACATATCTAATTCAAAATTTTCGTTATAGTGAAAATAATAAGAGGGATTGTTTAGAACAGCAGACGATCGCTTCTTAGTGATAGTAGTTTATATCCCGTCACTGGCTGTAAAAATATCTCACCGTGTACATCAATACAAGTTCCATTGAAATTTCTAGGGACAAAAGCAAAGGAAATAAATGTAATGAGCTTTCACAAGTGTATGAATATTTATCTCTCAGGTTCCACGTCATAATGTCTTAAAAACACCAGCCAAATTGCCTGATAAATTATTTAGACGACTTATGGTTGGAATATCGAGGTTACAGTGGAAGAGATGAAAATGTTTGTTCCAAATTTTGGCACTAGGTCATCAAGATCGGGGAAGGGTTTAAATCGATTATCTCGACAGCAGAGCTCAACTGACACTTATTTTATCGACTCCGAAATGATGTAGGGCAAAGTTGACCTTGTGAGAAATTGAACCCAGAACGTAAGGACGGACTAAATGTAGCTATGCAATTTGTCCAGCGTGCTAATGATTCTGCCAGCTCGCCACCTTCATTCAGTGATGAAAATATTAACGATAGCTTAGACATCAGAAGGAGAAACAATCTTTCTATGTTTACTTTCTCTCCGTCGGTTTCTCGACCACTCTCTCTTTCTCTATCTCCCTCTATATCTCTCGCTCTCTTTCTCTTTCTTATTGTCTTCCTCTTAACTCAGGCAATTTTTACACTTACTGTAAGGACAAATATGTGTCTCAATGTGAACCTAAAAGAAGAAAAATGTCCGTTTATGACGATGTTCTTCCTGTTACTTTTTCATACTTAAGTTTGGTTAAATTTTGCGTCCATTACCTGAGCTATTTCTAGCATTGGAAATAAGCTTATATGATTCAATTCCATGTAACGTCATTAATTTCCGTTGAACACGATGTAAGTTTTGTTAAGGTTTTATCAACAATTTACAGCTTCCTATAAGTAATGAAATGTTATTTGTATTGGCATGTAATTAAATGATGATGTATAAAAGCTTTTGGAAAGAAAGAAGGGAAAGGCAATTATCTGTTATACAGCTCTCTCAATATGTCAATAGTTTACCTTAGTTGCAGTTAACTGGAATGGTAACTGACTGTATTTATTTTTCTTTATTTTTAACTCTAGAGCAATTTGGTTCATATATGACGACCAAACGCTAAGTTATAGACAGATTTATTCTGCATAAATGTATTACGTTTTATTTTCCATATAGAAATTGTCAATACCTTAATGCTAACAATTTCTGAGATTACACCTACTTCCAAATCTAACATGAAACTAAGCGCATGTGGTACAGTACTATACATCATCGTTTATTCGCCTAATCTAAGAAGATACTAAATATAAAAGTGACGAGCCCTGGTACATTTCAGTTATATAAAATAACGCAGAAACTCCTAATATGTCATTGGTGAAAGATATTGAATACGTTTTTATTGTTAATATGAATTTTGTTTTCAATTAACTACCTTAAATATTTATACTATTCCATAGCTAGAGAGGAGAAACGTCACAAATTTTTGTTCGGAAACTGATCAAAGAATATTGATAATTGTATGCGTAAAGCTTCACTTGCATTGAAAATTTGTCTTAATCAACAATTTTAACGGAGATCAAATAACGAAAAAGAATAAATAAAATTATCGCAATTACTAAGTTTAATCATGTATGAACACAATTCAAATTCAGTCCCATGCTGTGTTTTTTCTTGTGTCTCTGGGTGATTTGTATCGCTTTATCTTGGCGTGGTTTCAGTTTCAATCCCAATGAGACAGTTCGCATATTTACTTGAATCTGCTAACGTCTTTGGAGAGAAATTTGTAGAAGCGAAACGGAAACTATGTTTTAAATCTATCAACTTATAAGTGGATTTTGCATTTTATATTTGCCTGAGCAAGTGGGAGTCAATAATATTACATTACCAGACATTAAAGAGAAGATGATTGATTAATATAAATGGACATCATTGAAACACAATACTGAAGGCGACAGTTCTCTATGACATCGAAAATACTGTTTACACAGAAACATATTGACCTGAGAGGGCTGTGTTGTGAATATAATTCTATCAAATCAAGGGGCTTCGCGAAAGTTATTTATTACTCTCACTCTCTCTCTCTCCATCTATCTCTCTACCTCTTCGTTTTTCCCTCTCCCTTTCTATCTATCTATCTATCTCTTTCACTCACTCTCCCTCCAAATTTCTAACAGATATCACACAATTTGCTCACCCACTTCATGTACATACCTCCTGCCCCACTGCTCACTCACCTCCCTCTCTCTCTCTCTGTATCTCTCTCCCTCTCTCTCTCTCTCTCTCTCTCTCTCTCTCTTTCTTTCTCTCTCATCGTCTCATTCTTTCTGGCACTCAGTCACACTTTCTTTTTACCCCTCGATAATTCTTTTCGAAATCAGTTGTAAGCATTGTGGCCAGCTCCAATTATAACAATGACGCATTTTCTTTATCCTGCTATATCGAAGAGTCTCTGCAAAAAAGTCATAGGATGTTTCTTCTGATAAATACTTTAAAACGAATTCCTGATATTCGGGATTCGTGATGGGTTATTCTTGATTGAAATGGAGAAGGCATACGACATCTGCTGTGTAGTATATCAGGGATAAATAAATTTGCGCATATGAATTACTACATTTAGTTTTGCAACCGAGATTCTGATAGAATATACGTTAAATTTTCATTGCAAACATATGTCTGAATATAGTTGTTTCCTATCATATTTCAGATGAAATTCAATAATTACTCGAAAAATTCAATTTGTATCTACTTTCTTTATAATTGAATGATTATACGTTTAATAAAATAATTGTATTTTATAAACGTTTGAAGGGAATATTCAACATAGTATCATCAAATAGCTTACAGGGTTTGGAATTAAATAATTTTAGACACAATTTTGTTAATGAAGACTTACACAACAAAATAATTAGTGAATAAATATGATTTTAGACTCATTACTAAACAATCAGTTATGTCAGCAATATATCAACTTTTCCAATAACAAAAAATCAGTATCAATATAAAACATGCATACATACATACATATGTATGCCTATATGTATACACACACATATACATACATGGACACACGCACACACGCATATATATACATATATGAATAAATAGATAGATATACATACATACACACACACTCATATTTATATCGATGCAATATTTATCAATATTTTCTCTTATTTATTTTCAAGCTTTATCAAATTGAATATGGAACTGCTCGAGAACTGCTCGCATCGCCCCCAGAAGTGATGGTTCAAGCTGGCATTGAATTAATCATCTATAATTTACAAACCACTCGGCTAGGACACATAATATAAAATGACCCTCTTTTAAATGTATACATGGACATTAGGACAAATACATATGTGAGTATAAGCGTACATAGATGCAGGTGTAGAAATTCCCTGTGAGCGCTAAATATCAATAAAAGCGAAGAATGTATTGGGACGTTTCTTACAAAGCTATTTATGCTGTCATAATATTTCAGAAAAAAACAATATCCCTTTTCTAAAATCCACAGAGTGCAACACAAAACAATGATACGTACAATAATCCTTATTTCTTTCATGTTTTACAATATTTATACAGACGTGAACTGTCGAAATAGTGCATATACTTACAATACACTTGCCCTATTTTTCACATTAAGAATCTAAGATTCATTACGCATTGGTGATCAAAAGGTTTTACTTATTCGTTTATAACTGTTTCGAATTATGGCACAAGACTGCATCTAAGACCAGTGCTCAACTGGCACTTATTTTATCGACGCCGAAAGATCAGAGGCAAAGTCGACCTCGGCAAAATTTCAAGTCCGAATGTAAAGATGGACGAAATGTCACTAGATATTTTACCCATTTTGTTAACTATTCTGCCAGTACATCGCCATCCTTGGTCGTTAACAATATATTTCAACACTCTGCTTAATTTACATTCCAACTATGCACTTTATCGAATGACGGTCAATACGAATACACTACGTCAAAGCAAAGAGACATACAGGCAGAGTAATGTAATTAAGTAGTATGGCAACAAGATACCCCAAGAGATACTTGTCCTTGACATCGAAAATGCTATTTATACAGTATCATATTAAAGTGGCATCCCTGCGTTCTGTACTTTATTTTAACAAATCTATGGAATTTACACGAATCATTGAAATTCTTGTTGCTTATTTCTAATAGATTTCACAAGATTTGCATTGTAGCTTCTCAAACGGTTATCTCGTCATCTCTGTCCAACTCTCTCTTCTCTGCTTTTATGTCTCTTTCTTTTGCTCTCATTCTCAGTGTATCTTTCTCTTCACCACTCAATCTCTTAACTATCTGTATTACCTCTCGAAATCACTGTATTTGTCCAGAATATTTGTGTCACTTTATATCAAGAAGAGTAGTCGTAATACTACCAGAAACACACAGCTGCATTAACGTATATGCGCGCATATATGTATATGTATATTTGTGCGGAAATATATCTACATGTACATACAATGCACAACACAGGGAACGCTAATAAAAAAAATTGGTAATTGATTTCAGTCTAGAATGAAGAAAATACACGTCATATCATGATATTTCATCGCTGGATAAAAAGGAAAGAAGAGAAGTGATTCAACAGAGATAAAGGCGAAAACTGTAGATGTTAATAATTTACGAAATTGAAATAAGATTGGATAAGTAGTGGAAAGTGTTATTTCAGTAAAAATTGGAAAGTAAAGTTGGTAATTAGTGCGGGGTTGCCATGTCTATACGGAGCTTAATACGTCTATCGCACGTGAATTAGCGTTGTAAATTATTATTGTTGTGTGGTATGTATAATATTCTTTTCTATTCTATGCACAAGACCCGAAAATTTTACGAAAGGGGCCAGTCGATTAGATCGAAACAAATACGCGACTGGTACTTGATTTATTTCCCCCGAAAGGATGAAAGGCAAAGTCAACCTCACCGTAATTTTAAGTGGTGTGTGTAATATTGTGTGAGAGCGTATGTTGGTGTATGGTAGTAATAGTTGAATTTATATTAGTGTGATATATGCGTGGATGCTGTGTGAGTTTATGATGAACTAACGAGTTCAGTGAAGTGCAATGCTGTTGTGTCGTGTATGTAGATTTTAGAAAAGACGCTATATGATCGTACAAAAGCACGCGTTTTGGCATTCTTCCAATTTGTCAACAACAAACAGTAAATCTGTTATTCACAACCGAATAAGAATTAATTCGTTCTTACAAGAATAGCATACGTTACTTTTCCTGAACTGAGTAAAGTTTGGTTAAGCAAAAATTAACAGAGGCAATTTCTCACGAAATAATCTGGAATAAAATATGTGTGAAAAACCATTATTATCACGTTTGTGTGAACTCCAAGGATAGAATATTTCTACACTCTAAACATTACCGGGAGAAATTTTTTTTGTTTTGACATGTGTGGAAACATTTATATTGTGCTGTGGATGACGTTGAATCACATGGCGCATCTTCGGGCTTCGGGAATCCAAGTGTCCCGTGTCAAAAAGGCAGAGAGATGAGAAAATTAGTTACGCGTCACGTGTTGGCAATAGATAGAAGAGAAGGAGGATGAAAGAGAGAGGAATAGAGAGAGAGAGAGGGGAGAGAGAGAGAGAGAGAGGGGGAGAGAGAGAGAGAGAGAGCGGCATGCCTACTATTGGGGATATTTTTTGGCAAATTTCGTTCTAAATTTTCACTTTGCTAAAGGCAAACACCTTTTGTATAGAAATTGATTAATTAAATCATTTTCAAGATTCCTAAAAGTGCTACATTCTTCAGACTGAAGGTTACGCTCATACTGTTCATGAAAATATATCTTTTAGCATTTAACTTTTCCAGAAAAAAAATATCGTATAAATTGAAAATAAAGTTTTATAAAAGATAATTAAAATGTATCATTATTAATAATCGAATTAAATCAGAAACACTCGAAATTCTTCTGGCAATTACTATTGTCATTATATGTATTAATCTTTATCTGTCATTATTGACATTGTTATAGTTATATATTTGCGATCATAATTATCAACCCATAAGAAAAATACTACTACTGCTGCTGCTGCTGCTACTACTACTACTACTACTACTACTACTACTACTACTACTACTACTACTACTACTACTACTACGACGACGACGACGACGACAGATATTAATAATGATAATAGTTTAAAATTTTGCCACAAGGGCAGCGATTTGGGGTGACAATTATTATTATTATTATTCAGTAGTTTTATTTTTATGACGTGCTTTCACTTCACTACCGAGCGCAGCTCTGTGCGCCTTGGGTATGTGCTGTGGTTTGCTGTGGTGCTCTTATGTTTACTGTATTGAAAGTGTTTTGCGTAGAATGTGTGCAGTACCCATATTATTATTATTATTATTATTATTATTATTATTATTATTATTATTATTATTATTATTATTATTATCATTATTGTTTGTCTTTCTACTATATGCACAAGGCCTGAAACTGGTACTTTATTTATCGACCCCGAAAATCCACCTCGGCAAAATTTGAACTCAGGTTGTACAAATGGAAGAAATGCTGCTGAACGACTAATAATGATCCTTTTTTTTATTAAAGGGGCAGAGCCTGACATTTTTGGCGAAGGGACAAGTCAATAATATCGACACTGTTGTTTCACTGGTACTTAATTTATCGACCCCAAAAGGATGAAAGTCAACGTCGTCCTAGACGGAATTTAAGTTAAGATCTTGGGTTCTGTACATAGTCTACCTGAGAAACTGTATCCATATTTAATGATGAAGTTCTCTGAATATAAAATCTTACAGAATTTTGATGAAATTTATTTAAGATACAAATATGTATACCATGTGCCTGTTTGTGTGTTTTTGATTCTCATTCATTAGCATAAAATAAACCGATTTAATATTTTATTACATTATAATTAATTATCCTTGCCTTAAGCAAGTTAATTAAAGAAACAGTATTTCTCACCAACACAAATTAGAAAGACAAATCTACCAGACGAATATGTTTTCGGAAAAAAATATTGTAAGCCATCATTACAATTTATGCAGTTATTCAGCATATAATATATATATGTGTGTGTGTGTATATATATATATATATATATATATATATATATATATATATACGCAAGCATACAAAGATATATATCAATTGTGTATGTTCTTTTATTCTTTTATTTGTTTCAGTCATTTGGCTGAAGCCATGCTGGAGCACCGCCTTTAGTCGAACGCCGAAACGCTGAGATACGGGTACATAAACACACCAACATCGGTTGTCAAGCGATGATAGGGGGACAAACACGGATACACAAAACATATACACATAACAATATATATAGAAAGAGTGAAGAAGACTTCTCTACCTACACACGCAGAGTCAACAAGGAGTGTGAGAGATTTAGTCTGTGAGTGATTTAGAGATGCACGTGAAAAAAGATTATCCGTATAAAAACGCAGAATGTTTTCACTCCGGGTTTACAGGACATATAAAATCGCATGGCAAACCTAAAATGATAGGCAAATGGAACATACAAGGAAAAATAATAAACTAAGATTGTATTCAGACTTCTCAACCGGAATAAACGACTTTTAATTTAAAATCAAACAAAATTACCCACTACGAAACCAAGAAGTAGTATTTGCTAAACTTAACGGAGTAAAAATTGTCGAAGTTAAACCTCTCAGAGGCCTACCTTCAAATTCAGTTACAGGAAGATTGCACACATCTACTAACAATCAACTCACAACGTGGATTGTACAACTTCAAACGACTGCTGTTTCGAGTAAAAGTGGCACTCGCCATATTCAAACAAATAATGGATGCGATGTTAACTGATTACGACTTCCTCATCGCATAATCTATCGGTCCGTTTCGCTGAACCGCTACGATACGGGGATATAAACGCACCAGCACCGGTTGTCAAGTGATGGTCGAGGAACAGACACAGACATACACACACATATATATATATATATATATATATATATATATATATATATATATATATATATATATATATATATATATATATATATATATATACGTCAGGCATCTTTCAGTTTCCGTGTATCAAGTCCTATCACAAGGACCTGGTCGGACCGACACTTGCACAAGGTACCGCGCAGTGGGACTAAACACAGAACCTTGTGGTTGGTAAGCAAGCTGCTTACGACATAATCACGCCTGCTTCTATAGACACAAATATATACATATACATGGGTGTGTTATATAATTATCCAATAATTATCTGTGCGAGCGGAAATATTTAGAATCCAAATAGATTCAAAGTGATTTTTATTAATAATCCGTGACGAAAATAAATTTATCTAGATCACTATTTAATATCTAAATCGAAACCCGTGTTCTTTGTTTCGCCTCATATATATTGCGCTTGATCTTACAAACTTCATAATGCAAGACGTATTTTTTTTCTTTTTCGAATGCTTCCACAGCTATTGTTCTAAGGAAGAAATATTTCATAATTCAACTCTTTAATGGCATTCTAATATTTTACTACATCAATTTTATAAGTATTTTCACATTGCTATATCACTTTGAGAACACGCTGTCATCTGACTGACAGAAACAAAGGGACATTTTCTCCAAAGTAAACGATATTATGAAATTGATGACTTATATTATGGAGAAAACTCATATTCATAAAGTGCAATGTTACAAAACATTAATTGAAAAATATAACATTTGTATTATATATTGCTGACATCTGTTCAGGGACTCAAAGCATGCATTATCTATAGTTAACTTTATTCCTTATTGCTGAGTATATGATATCACATTAGTTTTTGCAGAACATATATTATCATCAAATAGCATAAATATGTTATATAAGTAAGCTATATTGATATCATTTTAAATCAAGTGAATAAGAAACGAAGCCATAAAAATGCATAGACAAGAACCCCGCACACAAGCATTTGTGTGTATTTGTGTGTGTGTGTCTGCGCGTGCGCGCGCGTATGTATGTGTGTGTTTGTGCGAGTGTTTGCGTATGTGTGTGTTTGCTTATTGGCACAAACACACACACAGAAGTACGCTTAAGCCAACGCTTTTTTAAGTGTCGATATATTTCAAATTTGCAATTTTCATGTATTTGTCCAATATTAATAGTTAGCCGAATATTCTAGAACGAATAACAATTCACAATACGTTTGAAATGAAATATCGGATATGAATCACTTTGAAGAGGTTTACGTATAAACTTCTTGCTCCTTGGGTCACTTTCAATGCAGGTCAAATCTGAAATATATATGCAAGATTGGGCTGAAAAGTTCATACGCTAACATTCAAGAAGGAATCCTAGAGCTGCGAAATCTTGCATGCATCTGTTTGAAGCCCTTCTTATTGATTACTACATTGTTTCCTTTCAAGTGAAATGTTATCTGATTTTGCAAAGAAGGCTTCAAGAATAACTATTAGTGACCTGTCTTGAAACTGAACAACATGCGGCACCATAGTATTATCAAGTGTTTGCAGAAAAAGGGTTCAACTTCGAACGACATTCGTGCTCATATCGTTGCTACATTAGGGAACGATGCTCCAGCTTTGTCGACAGTACAAAGTTTAGAAGGGAAGGGAGAATCTTGAAGACGACTTAAGAAATGACCGTCCAGCACCGACGAGGAAAACGTTGACTTTTTTTACCACATGGTGCCAGATGGCAAGTGTTTGACTATACATCAGACAGATAATGCTATTAGCATCTCCCGTGAGAGAGTTAAGACGTTTCTGCAGAATGAAATAGGCATAAGGAACTCTTCTGATCGGTGGGTTAAACATCTTCTAACACCTGATTAAACGCGCATGAGGGTGATGAATTGATCCCATGTAAGGAACCTGACCTTCCTTCAGGCAGATCCAGATAGTTTCTTTAAACGTTTCTAAACACAAGACGAGTGTTTGGTTCATAACATATATATGTGTGTGTGTGTGTGTGTGTAAACCTCACATTCATTCAAATGTATGTATAGAACATAATAATTCCACGTTCTTAATTTTAGTAATCATATAAATAGGGGCGAGATTCTTAATTTCAGTAATCACATACGTGCATGGAACTCAGATTATATCTTAAAAGATCTGATGCAACATCTTGTGGGTATGTACCAAGCATTTTAGAAGGTAATTAAGGAATTCAGAATGCATGAGAGAATAATTGAGACTATATTATTTGCCCCATTTGTAATACATGACAATAGCAATAGACAGTTGCAAAAGTTAGCAGTTTTCTTAAGTCCTTATGCAGATAACTTCTGCCTGTTTGGTTTTTGTGTATATTTCTGCCATATTTTCATGTGTATTTGAGTATGAAATCCTATTAGTGATATTTCAACTATCATAGATATAAAGAGAGAAATATATAGATATAGCAGATGGAAATGAGAGGTTAGTACAAGGTGAACATGAGATGAAGTGAGAAAACATATGTGATACATAATTTATAGGGAAATACATGAACTCAAGACAAAATACTGTAACAGAGAAAGAGTCAGAACTACTCAAACAGAGAAAAAGCGCGGCAGATAAATTTTATATGAAAGCCAGGAGTACCTTAGAGAGTTGGAATAAAGGAAATATAAAGACTGAAATTAAAATACGTATGTGCGAAAGAGACATAGAAATTGTGTATGGCATATTAACTCGATAAGAAGGAGAAGACTGGAAAGGAGTCTATTTGAAAGATCAAGTGAGGAATATAAACTGAGACAGAAACTGGAAGTAGTACATCTACGAACGTGGGTTTGCCCTTCGACTCTGGTTCGCGTGTTTTTAATGGTACGTGTATTGTGTATGACTTTGTGCGCACATGGTTTTATTAAACTGTCGATATGGATTTGTGCATACATGTTTCGAGTTATACGTTTATTTATTTGTTTATGTGATCGTATTTTGTGTGTCTGGAACGAAATTGGTATTTGCAACTATGAATTTTAATAGGAATTAAATAGATACAAGAAGAGAAAATAAGAGATTAAATTTGAATGATAGAAAGAGTGAGGATTCCTGAGAATATATACATGCATGCATGCATACATACATACATACATATATATATATATATATATATATA
>NC_068992.1:53156686-53157342 GCF_001194135.2 Octopus bimaculoides
TACTGTATGCGAGCGCTTTTGTGCATAAATGAGTACCATTATGTATAAGTGTAAAATTGTCTGTACATGCTTATACCCAAGCACGCTTACGTGTGTGTGTGTACGTGTGTGTTTGAGTATGTATGTGTGTGTGTATGTGTATGCGTGTGTGTGTATGTGTGTGTGTGTGTGTGTGTGTGTGTGTGTGTGTGTGTGTGTGTGTGTGTGTGAGTTTCACTGAATGAATGAATGAAATCATTGGCAAACATGAACTTTAATAGGAATTCGGAAAGGCAGAATTAATGTAAATAATAATTCATAAGTGACCATGAATATATTATATACAGCGCACAGACAGATGTCTAACAGATACTTGTAAACCCATATATATATTTCTATGAATGCGTGGACACAAACACACTAACCCACATATGCGCAAACACACTGAAAAACGAACACATATACTCATATTCATATGGATACTCATCACTCATGACTATATGTAAACATCCATTAACGTACACGCAAAGAGAAGCAATAATGATTGCACATCGCCTCATGCATAGACATATACAAAATCGTAAGCGTACAAATAAATAAAATGGACATAAGAGACACACACGTCTATCTATTTATCTATTTAACTATCTGTCTAGATATATATATATATATATATA
>NC_068992.1:53157628-53163926 GCF_001194135.2 Octopus bimaculoides
TATATATAATACAAAATGGGACAAGAACCCCAAAATCCAGACAGGTGATACAAAAAAGGGACAACAAACCATCCAGATAGACGATATACAGAAAACCGGGACAGGTCATTCGGAGTTTTCTTTCTTCAGTCGAGATCCACATTATCTTTGCAATTTCGGCTGGTTATTCTCGATATTGCTCCAATCTGGTCTAAGCGATAAGAGTTTCCGTTATACTATCGGTATAATTACCTATGTTAACCCTGGACGTACAAGTGCAAGCATATTATTCTCATAGGTTGCAGGTAATGACAAAGATTAATATGAGTTTATCAGGAATCAAATTTAAACTAAACAGAAAATAGAGAATATTGATCAACAACAATTGACTTAAATCAATTATTATTTGTTATTTCAATACAAATAGACTGTATGCCATCTAACAGCTGTTTCTGCTTCCAGTAGTTATATGGTATTGGCATTTAAAATTCTAAAAATAATATTCATCATATTTGGTAAAACGTCCGATCTGGAACATGTTAGATAGGATACAGTCTATTTGACCTCGAAATAACCAGTCCGAAACTTTGACACCCAGATTTTCACTTTGTAGTAGGATGGGCAACCACCCTACTTCAAGACTTCCCTGATTTCGCCATGGATTTTGTCACTCCTTTGTTTTGCAAAAAGAGCAACTTCATGACCACCCGATATATTTATGGTATCATATTGACTGGAAACTATCTAACAAAATATAAAGCATGGTTAGTAAGATCTAAAGAGACATAAGCTAATTCGTATACACAAGAGGTCTTCAGGTCGCATTTCCGCGGGAAACTACAGGTTTCAGTGTAGAGATGTTATGCTAGCGTAAATGGAGGCTGACCGGATGTAGTGTGTTTATCAATCGGTTATATGCACAACGGAACACAAGCATAAAGAAGCAGTTATCAAGTATGAATATAGTTTATAAAATATTTGTACTTATTTTGAAGATAAATGCAAATATACTTAAAGGAAATGTGTGTGTGTGCGTGCGTGCGTGCGTCATGAAGTCAGAAAGAGCTAGGACTACACAATGCAAGGGGCTAAATATAAGTGCTTTGAGTTCCAAAGCACCATTAAAGAGGAAAAAGCATTCAGTTATGCTAACTCACTTTCAGTATCCGTGTGTTTTCATAGGTATGTATAATCATACACACACTTCATAGATGCACATACACACATACACAGAATCTGATACACACACACACATATATACTTACATATGCGCATACATATGAATATATGTCTATATGTACATACACAAAAATACGTATATACAATTAATCAATGCAACATCCCCATACAATCTGTGCTGAATCAGGATGAACTTAGTAAAACGTTACTCAATGACAGACGATGTTAATATACTTGCACAGCTGATGAAATTATTTAGTGAAACCAGCATCCGAAGATGTAACATATGAACATTACCATACTTTTCGTGTTACTGAAAGCAAGGGAAATGAAGCTTGTGACATTAATAGCTAAAAGATCATTATCTTAATAGCATTACTTATATTCTTGTTACTGGTGATCATTGCAATAAAAATATTAATACAGTTGATATTACATCTATTGTATTACTTCGTAGTCTAGAAATGTTTTGGAATCTGTCACAGCAGGATTTTGAATACATTGTATACCAGCAGAACATGATAACACCAACATATTCTTTTCTACTCTAGGCAGAAGGCTTGAATTTTTTGTTGAGGGGGCCAGTCGATTAGATCGACCCTAGTACGCAAATTATACTTAATTTACCAAGACTGAAAGGATGAAAGGCAGAGTCGACCTCGGCGGAATTGGAACTTAGTACGTAAAGGTCGACTGCTGCTAATGTATTGCAAATATTCATAAATAACATTTGTGAATTACCGGTAAAGTTTTGAGAAATCGCATTCGAAAAGATCTCGCGTATCGGTAGCACTATATTCTCCCAAAGTTCTATTCTCTTCACAGCTGAACTTGCTGAAAGTCTGATACTTCCAATCAAATCGACTTCCTCAGGACACAAGTCATTTACTTCTTCCATCATATACTCTTTGATGAAGCTGCAGTTAGTACAATGTTTTGCCTCGCTCTGCCATCCTATGACCTATTTTGTAACTTGTACGAGTGATAGATCCTTTTCAGCAAACATTCACATGAAGAGAATGGTTAAACGCAGCAACGCAAGTTAAAACACAATCGCTGCAGGAATGAAATCTCATTGCAAGTACTTACACAAAAGATGCTGTTAAGTGGCGAGCCGGATCGGGCCCGCGGACTGTAGTTTGGTGAGCTCTGGCATAGACTTACAGGGGCTATGAACAATGTGCGTAGGGAGACTATTATGACACCTAGTTGATATATTCCCTCTTCTGAAACTTAGATTATCTTTTTCACAACAATTTTACGTTGTATCATACTGAAAATACCAACTGTGAGTAGATATTTAAACGTAAATATACATTTTTGGTACAAAGTTCTACGAAGGGAAGCGAGTGAAATACCTGCAGTATTTGGCATTTCTTTTTATCTTCTTTACAATTCAGAAATTTATTACTCATCATTCAATACTTGATATCTTTAGACTTCTAAATAGATCATATTCTAGCGTCCGAGATATTTTACTTTTAGTAACATTACAATTAACAACATTAACAACAACAACAACAACAGTAATTCAGAGAAAATGTTCTAATGACTGTTGTAATAATGTACAGTAAAATGAAGCAATTATTGCTATATACCAGCGGCACCTGAAATAGCTTCGTGTTGGTGTATAAAGAACGAAAAGAAAAGCGTTGAACATTCAGAAATATATTATAATTCAGATGTAAGATCTGTCATTAGAAAGAACTGTTGAAATATTTAAATCCTAATGCCATTCAATCAGATATGTACATTCTAAGATTATGTTGGTGTCAGCACAGAGGAATATTTTGAATTGGATCGTTGCCAATTCAGATCTGGCACTATTTCTTGTTCCAAGAGGTAAAAATGCAAATACTGACTCCAAATTTGAGTATCAAAAACGTGTTTTTGCATTTCATGAAATAAATACATTATAATGGATCAGATATTCTAGGGCTATTCTCAAAAGAATGAAACGAAAGACGAATAACCAGTATTCGAAATAGAAGGAATTTTTGATTGAATAAATTTCAAGTAAAGTTAGATGAATGTAAAACAGGTTACATACAAGAGAAATAGAATTACACACACTTTCTCACACATACATATATGCGTGCGTGTGTAATGATATGCATATCCATATTGTTGATGCTATTAAAGAGCGAAACTGGAAACATATAAACGTAAAGAAATAATGATACATGTGGATTTGTGTATAAGTAAGAATACGATACATGAGAAAATAGTGAAGCACGTTGATGTCAAATATCAGATTCTGTAATACTACACACATCTGCTCCGAATTTGTAAAAAAAAATATGGCGCTTAAAATATGAGACACAATGTAATCAGACAATATAATCAGACGTTTCGAAGCACTAAAACTTCGAAAATGCAAATAGCTGAATTGCAATAAAACACATTCATAATAGGTTAATAGAGTGAATAATATAACCAAAATTCAAGTATCTTTAATACTGATCGCCCCAACGACGTCAAGTGTCGCAATTAACTATAATCTATTAAGCATCATAGAATCACCTCATATTCGCTTCGTGAGTGTTTTCTTGTTATTAGGTGCTATGGTGCAAATAGCATTCGTTTTGCTGCATAGTCTTGATTTTTTTTAATCTGTCAAGCTACAACTGATTAATCATTATATTGTGTTGTTGTCAGACGCAATTTGTGTTATGTCTGTGTTTAGAAACTTACATAAGAATACAGATGTTAAACAGGTGCAAATTTTCAAAAGAAATAGTTGATGCAAATCTTCAAACCAAAAGTTGAGCATGCTTGCTGAGTTATTTATAAAAAATACCGACAATTATGAATGATATTTTTTTCTCTAAGTTTATCGAGATTCCTCAAACACATTCGACAATATATTATGTGCGAGAATCCTGGTAAGATTATTGAATGACGTTTATTTATTGTCTCTGGCTTTCTCAGAGTAATTCGGCTTAATCGTTGCAGTTCAACTCATGATTTTCGTTAGGTATAAAAGCTTTGTATAAGACAACACATTAGGTGTTGTCTCATGAAAGGAACTTTTGTAAATAAACGACGACGAGTTGAAATGCTGATATGAACCGGGAGATATTTAGTCCTATTCCTGAGATATAATGTACTGCTGCCTATGTATATAAACGTTCATACTGACAGTGCTTTTCCTCACAGTTCCCCCTTCAAAAGTATGACAATATGCCATTTGTGAAACAGGGAAACCCTAGAGAGAAACGTGTCGAAAGCACCATTTAGTGGTATCGAATGGGATTCTATATATCCATGACTTTTCACAAAAGCAGAAATAAATAATAGTCTGAAACTTATTTGGTGTAGCAAATTTGAGTTTATTCTATAATATCATGTGAAATCAGGCTCTTCATCCTTATTTGAAGTTCATCTACTTGACTTAAATTAAACACAACCGTATATATTACTGCTATGTATATCAGTACCAATAGATAAAGAAATGGAAAGCATCAGTGAAGACATTTCTAGAAACCTGAAATCAGGTACAAAGTTAACGCAACTAAATGCTGCAAATATATTTGGAAATGACACTTAACTGTTTTTACGAAATAGTCGGCAGCTAGCAAATGCAAATCAAATTATCGATAGTCAAGGAAAAATCGATAAAATCTTCAAATATGTACACGATGACACGGCTGCAACCGAGCTACAATGGCGGAAACATTTTAATTCAAAACCGTAATTTAAGTACTTAACCACACCTCTATGTTCTAGCCTTCTCGTTCCATTAGGCTTCATTCGTGCATCCAATATTGTGGCTGATTTTATAACATGTCGTTCGTATTATTGCTTCTCATCTAATTCTATTCACAACACGAATCTGCTGCAAATATTTGAAAAGTAGATTTTCATCTACATGAAGTGTTTCGGATAACATTTTAATAAAATGTATTTGTCATATGAGAATACTTTACTTTCAAATGCAGATAACTATCAGTATTTTTAGTCTCTTCTTTTAAATTTATTAGTAATATTGTATTTTAGTATTAGCCTACAACACTTACACTCTCTTCACACATGTGTTAACGTGCACAGAAGTATTTTTTCCTCGTTATACTACACATATAGATGATGATTATGATAAAAATCATGAATATCTAAGGTTGTTGGTAACAAGATCATTCAGGTATCAGTTCAATTTTGAGGCTCTGTGATGTTTCACAGCATACCTGATGCAAACAGTTCTCGTTTCATAGACAGAAAGTACATTTGGCAGACCAACGGCTCTTTATATCTCTCCCATGATCTAGAGCTGGAAAACGAATGGTTCTATAGCTTCTACTGAAGGCATTCGGTTGTGGGATTTTTGCTAATGCTGGTGAAGATGGCGAAAACCCTGCTAAGATATAGGAGCCAGTCTTTGCCAAATAAAGTGCACGACTTGACCGTTATTATATGTGCCATGGTCACATGGCACATATAACATGCTGCCTATATAATGTGCTGCTTATAAAACTTCAGTTTTATATATACTCCTTGTGATTTTGCATTCATCGCAGTAAAATAAGATGTATACGCACTGCTTTACTTCTTCACCTTAGCCTTTCTCTGTATGATTTACTTATAGGCAGCACGTAAGAGTTTGGCGAAATCATCCCTTCTGTACCACAAAATTGTATTCACTATGAGAGAAAAAGGCTTGAAGACAAACACAATTCTCGCACAAGATTTTCATTAACACTGTTTGTGGTTTTTAAATACTTCCAGATGTACTGCATCATGCAAACATCCCTTAACGAATTGTCAAATCGTAGTGATAAATTGATCAAACTAACTGCATTTAGTTATGATTTTCCCGAATCTCTTAAACGGCTGAATCGCTCAAATGTCTTTCCACACACGCAATGATTTCTCCTGATCAAAATCCAGTATACAAAAAAGTACATTAAGACATACATAAACATACACAGAAACACACGAATTTATATAATATAAATCAGAATATATATTTATATATGTGTGTGTGGATGTTTGAGGACGTGTGTGAACATGAGGAAAACTATGTAAATGTATATGCATTCATGTATAAATATATGAATACAAATACACACACATATATGTACAAATATATGTATGAGTATATATATATATATATATATATATATGTGTGTGTGTGTGTGTGTGT
>NC_068992.1:53163936-53167479 GCF_001194135.2 Octopus bimaculoides
ATATATATATATATATATATATATATATATATATATATATATATACTTATATAATATACATTTATATGATGCGGTATATGAATGTGTGCGTGCGTTGTCCATATATTTACAATAGGTTTATTAATAAAGACATATGAGAGTTTAAAACTTTAAGTAGATCTCATCAAATACATAAGTAGAACTGTCTATAGTATATAGAAGTATAGAGTTGAGTAGAAAGAAGACGTAACATTCTCTCTTATTGCCAAACTAGAAGTGTCAGTTTTTAAAACTTATATTTCACAAGGAGAAAAGACATTAACCTTATGTCAGGAATTATCCGAAACGCTTCGATAAGATAACTACAATATAATCTTTATGAATTTGAGATTGATGCTTCTAATATAAGTTAATATAACTTTATAATTGAAAAGCGGTCAGACACCGAGACTGCTGAGTATTAAAGAACGACCTGAAATCAGGGAATTCTGTGAGATTATTTTGTTAATCTTGCAGACATACATATGAAAACCTTCAAAAATATATCATTATGTTCTTTTGCGTGAGCTAAATGTGAGGTTAAGCAGAAATAATGTAGTATTAAGATAGAATTACTTCCTTTTGGTAAAGTAAACCATTAATGAACCGAGACGTTACTCTTTCTTATATAGAGAGGGTAAGGAGAAAATCCATCTTGTATCTGAAAATTTACTTTTTGATCTTACGAACATAGAATCATTTACGTCGTTTCTTTCATTTGCATGTTTTTTATGTATTGTAATAAGTTGCATCAAAGTAGATAATGACTTGATTTCATAGCTAGGTTGACCTCTCTGATCTCCAGTCTGGCACCGATAATATGATCCTTTCAACGGAGCTGTAATAGTAAAGTGCCAGTAAAGAGTAGCCTTCGGCGAATCAGTTTTAGCGAAGAGTAACGCTTGTCAGTAATCTACACCTAATGTACCACTCATAATGAAAATCTGACAGAAATTCTAGGTGACTGCCATATTCTATAATATCAAAGTTTTTACAAATTATTCCTTTCACAGAATTATATTGGTTAAAGTTCGCTTCGTCTGTTGCTTCACTTACAATCAATTACGCTTACAATCTACGTCATACCACTGAAACAGAAATGGTAGTATATATAGTGCGATCGTATATATAGATAGATAGATCATTGCATATATACACTCTTACCTTCTGACCCTCGAAAGTTACGATTCAGAATGAAGTGGCTACTTCATGCATGTCAATTTTGCTTGCATTAAATATCATTAACATTTTCCATTATACATTTTTCATGTATTAGCTTTTATTTATACATTTGATACGAAAGTTGTAATACGTATACCGCTATTGATTGCTTTGAAAAGATGAAAGCAACAGGGGAATGGGTACCAATTCGTTACAGACACATGTATCCATATAGAAGCTTTAAAAATGTCATTTTCATTTACATTTTAGATTTAGTGGGGCTATTTTCGAAAAATTCATCTTGCTTCTTGCATACGTATTGTTTAATGTATCAATGTTGTTTACCTCAGACTACGCCTTTATTCATTAGTTTTCTAATGAAAGGCATTTCAAAATTCTCTATATTGAACACAGTTTATATCATTTTAAAATGGGAGAATTGTATGGTAGAAAAGATATTTGGTTGGTATGTCTAGTTGGTTAATCAAATGATCATTTGCTATCTCACAATACTATCACGTCACAGTGAAGAGGAAATGGTTTATTTCTATCACTTTCATGAAATAATCATCTGCCTTATAATACAGAAATCCCTTTCAATTATAACATAATTTCATAAAACGCATGACAATGTGAACTGAAAATTATTTCAGCTGCAATTCAAACAATTAGTCTAAGCGTGTGGGTTCGGGTTTAGGGTGTCTGATGTACGATCATAATGTATGTTTAATTAGCAGAAGGCTCTCTGTACCTTTGATCAATGGGATTCATTTCATGTTCATCCAATCTAATTAATGTGAGGTTTCTGGCGCAGCTTTCATAATGGCGCTGCCTTAGTAGTGCCAGGACCTATGAATGCCACAAGTATTAAGATCTATTCATTAAAATGAAATGCTAAAGGAATTATATCAATTTATACATATCCAGTACGCTCAATTACTGTTAGGATTTTGAATATAAGGAACATGAAGTATATGACTGGGTTAAATTAACCTCGTGTCGCTCTTCGCTGAGTTTACTTATTTTACTGTATTTTAACGCAGGACATGCAGCCAGAAGAATGTTGCTGAGCATTTTGTCTTCCGCAGTAAATATGCTGCCAACTAACCGCTTTACTATTTAATAAAAATTATTATTAATTTTAGCAATTCGTTTGGTGTGTGTTCGAGAGACATTTAAAAATTGTTTATCTCTTCCTTCCCATATGCTCTCGCTTATTCATTCACTTAATGAATACTTGTAAACAAACACACTCTTGTATATATATATATATATATATATATATATATATATGAAAATATGAAAGAATGAGTAGAGATGGCTTTAACTCAGTGTAAACATCATTATCACAAGTAAAATAAAAATTATCCTATCAAAAGAGACATCTCTACTCATTTTTTCAAATATATATAATACTGTTCCAAGAACTTTCTCTTTATTATTCTACTATATATATGTGTGTGTTTGTTTGTTTATGTATATATATGTATGTACGTAACTATATGGATACATATATTTATCTATGTAGTGTATATGTATATATGTATTTATATATATCAGTCACTTACTTTGGTTGAAGGCCAGCGATTTTGGGGGAAATGATAAATCGATTGCATCAACCTAGTGCCCTACTGGTATTTATTTTATCGAACCTCATATGATGAAAAGCAAAGTCGACATCGGTGCAATTTGAACTCAATAGGCAGAGTATTTTCCCCGGCGTGCTAATAGTTCTGGCAGTCTCCAGAACTATATATGTAGATATATTGAAATATTTGTGTGTATGTGTGTATTTGGGCCTATGTGTGAGTGTCTGTAAGTGTGTGTATGTGGGGATTGTCACTATCATCTCAATGATGAGACACATGAAAGTTTAAAAAATTTAGACAGGGAAATATATTTTACATAAGGATAAATGAGATTCTATATTGGATACTTCCCATGACTAATCTTTCGCGGTATACTTCAATTCCTACCACCAATAATTCATAGGCGCAGGAGTGGCTGTGTGGTAAGTAGCTTGCTTACCAACCACATGATTCTGGGTTCAGTTCCACTGCGTGGAACCTTGAGCAAGTGTCTTCTTCTATAGCCTCGGGCCGACAAAAGCCTTGTGAGTGGATTTGGTAGGCGGAAACTGAAAGAAGCCCGTCGTATATATATATATATGTATATATATATATGTATGTGTTTGTGTGTCTGTGTTTGTCCCCCCAACATCGCTTGACAACTGATGCTGGTGTGTTTACGTCCCCGTAACTTAGCGGTTCGGCAGAAAAGACCGATAGAATAAGTACTAGGCTTCCAAAGAATAAGTCCTGGGGTCGATTTTCTCGACTAAAGGCGGTGCTCCAGCATGGCCGC
>NC_068992.1:53168000-53169660 GCF_001194135.2 Octopus bimaculoides
ATATATATATATATATATATATATATATATATATATATATATACGTATGTTTATAAGATTGAATGGTAGATAGATAGATAGATAGATAGATTATCAAGCGAACCATCATCGTTCGCTCTGTACCACTCTGCACATTAAATTTCGGGGTATTCACATATGCGTATGAATATTCACACACATATATATTTGTGACTATATATATGCAAATATGTAGATGTGTACGTATATATGTAAGTAGGTATGAACATTTCTACGCATTTCTTTATGAAAATATTAAGAAAGTTGTGTGCGTGTTTACAGTACAGAATTATATTATATTGTTATATTCAATCCCGCTAATGTACCCGCATGTGTTTGAAAATCTGGCACAAGTATTGATCTCTGCTGATAATAAATTTAATAGAAATTCAATTTTTATTAAATTGTTTGATAGCAAAAATGAAACAACCGAACCATACTTAACAATAGAGATAAATATGAGGTTATATCAAATCATATCCAAGAAACAAATCTTATCTATGATATTTATATCTCTTTTAGAATCACTATTAATATCCTTATGAATAGCTTCAGTTATTTCATGCCAGAGTAAGTTATTTAGAAGGCGGAACCAACAAGTTACACTTGGACTAACTTTGGCAAAAGAATACAAGGAAAAATCTCATTGTTATATTAATTGTTACTGTCGTTAAAACTTATATCTCGTTGCCCTTTGCTGTTAGACAGGTCACTGGCTACAGGCGGTGTTGTGTGGAATTCTTAGCAGCAGTCATTGAAACAAGAACCAATACTGGATTATCTACACATTCAAATTTATCGCTTGCTTTACGATCACGTGCAAATATCGATCTGTTTAATAGCATTGTTAATTATAAATTAGGTAAAATATCTGGACAATTACTAGACAATTCCGTTGCACTCATCGTCGAATCCCACTACACTGGTTTTCCATTTCGTTATCATACATATTCTAGTGATTAATATATTCAATCTCTAATTGTGTTTATTGATGAAAGGAAAGACAGCTCAGGAAGTGTGAATGCCCGCGTGAAGTGTGAAGTGTTTCAATAGAATCTTTTGTTAAGCGATTAATGTTCTTATTTTTATTAATGTTATTGTTTAACTCCAGGTTAGCCCTGATTGAGGAGAATCCTTATTACGGGGAAATTAGACCCGGCACAATGAATGAATC
Source organism: Octopus bimaculoides (assembly GCF_001194135.2). Classification (NCBI taxonomy): domain Eukaryota; kingdom Metazoa; phylum Mollusca; class Cephalopoda; order Octopoda; family Octopodidae; genus Octopus; species Octopus bimaculoides. Next base: position 53,169,193 of record NC_068992.1, read on the forward strand.
AAGACACTATCCAATGATCTATGTATTGGAAAACAGTCGCGTGAGATCAGAAGAAAAATTAGTTGCTAGATTTAGCAAGTCTACCAACAGTGAAGTTGCGCACAACTTAAGTAACCACTTTAAATTAAGGAGGTTCAACGATCCAAATATTTAGGCAGGAATAATTTTTTAGTATATCATTGTATATTTGTAACATATATGATGATAATACACAAATAGATATCAACCGGCATAGATATTATCTCAAATGAGGCTATATAATGTTACACACTAGTTATTCCGGAATACACTTGTTGTTCCGGAATTACTATGGTAACTATAGGTTGCGTATATATATATTATGAAACTTTACTGAGACAAGTGAAATGTGCATCAAGCTTATAAAACTTCAGCTAATTCGATGAGATTAATTAGAAAATATTACCATGCAGAAACCACAAAGGAGCACTGGTTGTATATATGCATTAT
>NC_068992.1:53170413-53180282 GCF_001194135.2 Octopus bimaculoides
ATGTATATATATTATGTATGCATATAGATAGACGGATTACGTATATAAAAATTGTAGTAACACTTTCTAGCATAGAACAAACCATGTTTCTGATGGATATATAATATATACATATATGGGAAATAATTGAGATTTAGTTGAATTAGGTACTGAAGTTGAGGCACCAAGTCAGTCCGGCATTATCCTCACAGCTCGAAGTAAGGTGAATAAAATCAAAATAAGCAACAGGATATCAAGTAGTGATGCTGTACTACCGTTTCATGCGATTTCATTAACTGAACAATGCAATTTATATGCACAAATAGATAAATGGAATTTTAACAAATAGAAGACATTAATATTTTTCTCAAATAATGCATAAGAGATTAATTCTTATTTTGTTCTTTATTGAAATTACACTTGCACTCCATACTTTTTTTTAACAGGTGGAAAGCTGTCCTTGCCTTACTTATTCTCGTCTTAATATCTTCGTCGGTGCCGCCTGAGATCGTTATCTTACTACCTAAATACGTAAATTCGGCTACATCCTCTACTTCACCGGTTTCTAGCTTAATACGTTCGCTGTTTTCTTCATTGACGTGCATAATTTTTGATTTGTCGCGGTTGAGTTTCAATCCTAGTTTGGCAGCTACTGCTTCTAATTTTGACGTTTTATTTTGCATTTGGCTATATGTTTGTGAAAGTAGCGCTATATCATCTGCAAAGTCGAGATCTAGAGCTTCTGCATCCCTTCATTCAATGCCTGTTTGGATTTCAATTGTAGTTTCCTTCATAATCCAATCTATAACTAGTAGAAATAAAAAGGGAGAAAGCATGCAGCCCTGTCGAACTCCTGTTTTTACTTCGAATTTATCCGTAGCTCCGTTTCCATACACGACTCGGCATGACATTCCTTGGTAAGTTGCTCTTATTATAGATATATACTAGTCTGGTATGACGTAGTGCTGCATAATTCTCCATAAGCCTTCTCTATCTACACTATCGAATGCTTTTTCGAAATCAATAAAACTAATATAAAGCGGTGCATTCCACTCTGCGCTTTGCTCTAAGATGCTCTAAATTCTACGGAATTTAATGTTTTTGGCCGTGAACTGATATTCAAGATTATTCGTTATCAGTTCTATGTATCCGTCTTTATACAGGTGTCTACTTTTGGCTAAAAACCTATGCAAATCTCTGTTGATTCAACAGAAGTAACATGTTACAGGACTCGATACAAATATTGAGTATATTCTAATACATTATAATTGAAAGGCTCTGATTTCCAGTACTCGGAGTTGCTCGATTCCGATCAACAGCCGTTAAACTGACGAACCAGGTTTTATTTTGAACATCCGCTGTCTTGAATATATTTTGGAAAGTGAAATTAAAGTTTGCTGAAGACGCTTATCCTTATGCCCCTTCGTTTAAAAACATTTGTGAACGCCACTTGCAAAATCAGCTGCTTCATGCTCACGCGTTCGGTTTCACTTCTTATACGAACGCTCCACTCTCTCTCTCTCTCTCTCTCTCTCTCTCTCTCTCTCACACTATATATATATATATATATATATATATATATATATATATATATATACATGCAGACAAAATAACTACAACAGGGATTCGTAAGAATATAATATACCCCTTCCTTAGCTTCAACCTGTTACTGCAATAAGGAAGTCTGCACAAATTGTCGAATGCCATGTCACATGTCATATTTCGGAGCGTGCATAACACTAGTTGTCTTGTAAATCATTTTTTACTCTATGTTATGCTGCATAGATATTTTGTGATGCATGGAGATTAGACGTTAGTTAATTAAAACTGTCTCACGTCTGGATTCTAGTAATAATATAACTTAGAAGTGCATTAAGCTCTAACAACATGTTATTATTCAAGCTGTAGCAAGCGTAATTTTGAAAACACGCGCGCACACACACACACACACACACACACACACACACACACACACACACACACACACACACACACACACACACACACACACACGTACATAAATAAATACATACATGCATACATACATACAGTGTGACTGAAAAGTAACTCCCTATTTTAAAATACTTATAAATAATTTATTAATTGTAATTTATTTCTCAAATTTTTGTTTGATTTTTGAAGAATGTGAATTTAATTTATAATCGTATTGCTCTTGTCGTACGTGTATAGCTGAATGCCCACTGCTCTGAGGAATGGACAGGTTGTCGTGGTCTGATTCAGCGGCCAACCAGGAGTCCCTACGTAACACACTGGAAATTCTTTCTTTGGGGTTGGTGAACGGAACAAGTCTACTGTACCAAACCAGAGTCTTTGGAAGGGAGTTACTTTTCAATTACATTGTATATATGTATGTATGTATGTATGTATGTATGTATGTATGTATGTATGCATGTATGTACATATATGTGTGCGTGTTTCTGTGTATGCGTGCATACATGTATTATGCATGTAAGTATGTATATCTTTATTCAGTTTTATTTCGAGATTTCTTGCCATTAAAGAGATACTTTCTAACCTATATCCAAGGCTCTTCAATGGACTTACAACTTCAACAACAGCGTATTTTTGTATTTATTTATATATGAATGTATGTCTGTACGCATGTATGTATGTATTATGTATGTATATCTGTATGTATGTACCTATGTATGTATGTATACGTGCAGACTTGTATTTTGTTTTTTGCATGTCTTCTCCTGCATATATTTACATATCTAGACATGCTCGTATATACTTAATGAACTTCTGGAATGTTTTACAGACTTTTAGAGTTCCAGTGACGGATTGGATCTGTAGTCTTCAAATCAGCTTTCTCCTTTGTCCTTTTGGGAAGCCTAATTTCTCAAAATTGGTATTTAGGCAGTGTGTTACATATATCAGTGCCCCAATAATTACAGGTATAAATCTGAACTTATAATCTGGATATGTATGTATGCAACCAGAAATATATTAAGTATCGGGAAACTGGAAGTAGCCTTATTTCATCTGATCCACTGGATTTGTTATCCATTCCTGGCTTCTAATTTCTCTGTGTTTTATTTTCAAATATCTTTAAAGTCAACTTAGCCGTTCGTCGACAAAATTCGGACCAGTCACATAATTGTGAATTTTCCTTATTCCTTCTTCTTCTTGTATGTCTTGTAGTATTTGGCTGTATATATAAAATATTGAGTAATTACAACTTTTATATCGAAAATTAGGGTCTATTTTGCATTAGTTGTTCCAAAATATGAAATTATAGACAGAAAGGTGCCATGGTTTTTGACAGAATGTCTTTAGGACTTCGAGCTGTCTTTAATCAACAGTGACAACGTTTCCTGAGAGAGATAAGAAAGAAAGACAGAGAGAGAAATGTCATTGTCTACAATTATCTAAGATGTGTGTGTGTGTGTGTTTATATATATGTATGTGCGTGTGTGTATGTATATATATATGTATACGCATTATTAAACAATGTAATTTTCAAATATCGAATTTCAGACAAGTGAAGCAGACAATTTTTTCTGCTTAACAAAATCATCATGATATCCACTCAGACTTGATGAACATTTATAAGAATTTGCTTCAGGCAAGTTTTGTGTTTTATTACATATCTATATATTTATTTATTTATTTAATGAATGTTACATGTCTGTCTTCTAATCTAAAGTACCTTTCAAATATCCCAATTTCTTCTAAGAATTTCGAATAAAATTTGATATCTGTTATTAATTGCTACCACAAACGTTCAGTGAAAGTACGTTTCTTGCGTTCTTTTCGTTTTGTGCACAGGTGAAAGTTTTGTTTGCTAGTGAGGTAATTTAGTTTAAGGATAGACACTATTTCATCGTAAGTCACTGAACAGTGTAGATTATTGATCAACGAATTTGCAGGCTTTATATTGAATCCTGCTGAAGTATCACGAATAATGTTGTTAGAATGGACTGCTCACACATGACGAGAAATGTTCTGTTCCAGCTGTATACGTAATGACATTTAAAATGGTTTAAAGAATGATATAATACGTACATGTATATATGTGTGCTTCTCTGTATGTGCGTGCTCGTTATACATGCAAATGTTGCATTGTATTTTAAATCGCATTGAACAGTCATTCTTTTGTGAGCAATGAGATACAATTTCTGCTCAATAATGCCGTTGATATAAGGAGAGCTAGGATTAGAATGAAATAAATTTCCCGATACCTCCATATTATCTAGGACGTGAATACATATACCCATACCATTCCTTGTCAAATAAATACAGAAGAGAAACAAATCACTTTAAATAGGTGAATGAAATACCTGCCTTTGCTTTAGCTTGTGAGTAATTATATTCGTGTTTTATTTTTATATTTCTTTTTATTTTATTTCATTGCGTTTTCACTTCAATACTCCTACGCGTGTTTGAGATGGGAAGTGCTATCCACAGCTTTCTGAACATAATTGTTAGAAATTTAGTTTCTCCGTTACGTGCATGTCAATGCTATTACGGAAAGCCTAATTTGGAGGCACCCTTTCAGTCCATCATCTTACCGTGACTCAATTAAAGCGAAGATAATTCTTTTTAATTTAGTCATTATAGAACACATATTAGATACCGGCATACAAATATACTAAGTCATTTACAGTTTAAATGCAGCATTAAATGCAAAAATAGGAGAATACCTGTAGGCACTTACGTGACAAATCAAATATCTTTATTATCAACTGAAATGTAATCTATGTAAAGTAACATTTGCATCAGAATTTTATCATATAATCGTTTTGAATATACGAAACACTGTATTCCTTGTTTAAATACTCTGCCTAATTTAGCAAACTCCCCTTACATTGTGATCTCAAATGTATGTAGTATCGATGTCTCACGTTTCATTATTTCAGAACTCAGAAAATACATACTTGAAAGATAGCGTCATTATTCCTAATGCTTTCATCAAAATTTACCACACTAAGACAATGGAAATTTTACAAAAACATATTGGATATATTAGTTATCATTTCTCTATAATTAAATCAATTACCTTTATAGCAAACTGATATAGCTCTTAAATACACAGGTAAATTTAATCATGCTTACTCTTTCTCTCATAGTTTCTACTGATTGTTGGAAACGAATATTTGCCCTGGTGATTTATAAAGATACGTTATATTCTTCCTCAATACTCAAAAAAAAATGAAGGACCATTAACTATTCTACTTGGTGTTGTTAACCTTAACATCGATTTGTTATAGAGACACAGCGTTACATATTGATTAGTGATTCAAACAGAATGATCTGATAATCATAATGTTTTTTAAGACTATTAATATTATAACTAAAGTGGAATAGCTTCAAACACGCTATTTATATTATGTCGTTCAGTGATTAACTTTTATTGTGGCGAGTTCAATATAAATTTGGTTAATATTGATTTCATTCTTAGAACTAGAACCATATATCCATAGAGAAGCGCTAAATGAAAAGTTGTTTCAGTAAAGTGAATTAATTTAAAGCCATAATCGAAGTGCTATTGAGATGTTCACTAAATAGAAGCATATTTCTTGTTAAATGACACCATTGCTTTCTTGGAAGGTCTGACGAGTGTTCAATTACGTGAAAATATGTAGTGAGATGCGCATCTAAAGAAATAACTATTCTTGTGTTGTTTAAGGGTTGTCAGAAGTTAGGTAGAGCAGATATATATAAATCTAGCAGATATAAACAATGTTATGTATATACGTAAATACATATGCACACAAACATATAATCATAAACACACAAATGCATAGAGATATATGTACGTGCACATATAGGTATGAGTGTATGCGTATAAGTGCGTCTGTTTTCTTTCTGTGTGTGTATGTGTCTTGTTTGTGTATTTATATGATAGTTGGTAGGCAGGGAGACACAATTCCTGCTGAAATTGTCAGCTTTGGAATAATAGCTATAGTAGATTGCACATAGGATCTTCAGACTTGCATGTTTACTATTGATTACAGCCATGATATACATATGTGTATGTCGAAGAGTGATCGAACAGGTCATTTTTAGAGGATAACGTCGCTTTACAATCACAACCAATATATTACTATCATTAAGATATTTGCTTTGCCGATTACCGGTAAAGACAGTATACAAATATTCTCACAGAATCATCCACGAAAGTTGTGAATACATATGAGATAACACACGACTGTAAAAGCATTAAAGCTGCAAACACTGTGAAAATTTTTTGGTATACAAAATAAGTGATATCTACTTGTAAATAACTAAAAGAAAGAAAACAAATGAAATTATTTTTTATATAATGTAAATATCAAATAGCCAGATATCTCATTGTTTTAAGTTTAGCATTATTGTGACATAATGCCGTGGTTAGCCAGATAGAATCACTGCGTCAGATTACAGGTTGTTTGTAGAAGAATAAATAAATCGTCTCTCATTTGTCAACTTAGTCCATCTAGCTCCAATTAGATTCTGTAAGTATATAGAAAATATCATTGGGAATCTAAATCTGTAGCAATATATCCTACTGATTTGAAACATTATATGTGTGAAAAACATAAAACAAAGTGCGGCTATAATGACTCAAATTTGACAGTCATTACTCAATAACTTCAGCTTACAATGATTCAAACACAATATTATACAATGTGCAATATTAGATTGGTCATATGCTCTTAAGAGATACAAGATTACTAAAAATTACAGTCATTTTATATATTATGTAGTTGAATGCTTGTATATGTAGAATCGATATTAGAGAATGGCTAAGTTAACTTCGGCAATACCTGATCGAGAGTTTGGTCTTAATGTGAGTTAACTGGGGAAATATCATTTTTCAGTTTTATCCTGGCCAATATATGTCAGTAAAACAGGGTGGATGGACACTGGAGAGAAACACGTCAGCTGGATGGCGCCAATAATTTAAAAAGCTTAGCCTTTGTTGCCTAGCGTGAGACGGTGATTCTAAAGGAGAATTATAATAAGGGTACATGTATTTGTGGAATACTCATCCACTTACAAGTAATTAATTCTTTTATTTTTTAAAATTATGATAAACAATGTTCTTTTTTAATCTAAAATATACTCTCCTTCATTTTCTACAATGTTGTTCCATCTAAATGCAGCGAGCTGGCAGAAACGTTAGCACACCGGGCGAAATTCTTAGCGGTATTCCCTTGTTCTGAGTTCAAATTCCACTGAGGTCGACTTTGCCTTTCATCCTTTCAGCATCGATTATTTAAGTACCAGTTCCGCACTGGGGTTGTCCTAATTGACTGACGTCCTAATTGACTGACAAATTTCTACACAGCTTCATGTACTTTGAGAGAGTGAAGAAATTATTTGATTGGTTTTTCATTTCATATGATTTTATTAGCTCCAAGTCAAAGAAATTCGAGTGGTAAGAAATAAATTCACCATCTAGGGGAATGTCGCTAAATCACACCGCCACACTAAATTTAAATGATGATGCAAGCTTTGGTTGTATATCAAGACACTTAGAATATCAATAGATTCGTTTGCCAATTAACACCACGCTATTGTTACCGTATCACATATCGAAATTATTTCACTCTCTCTCTCTCGTACTTTCTGTCTATTACTCTTCTATATTTATCGGGACTCCAATTCCTCCGAATCGTTTTGTTTCGATCTGAAAATAGCCATTTTTATAGTTGCCATAATGATTTAAATGCGATACAAAAATCAAATGCAGGCAAAATGCACTTTTACCGAAATACACCTTAGATCTGAACCATTCATAATGACTCTTTATGAAGTTGAAGAACTCATTTGACTAGCTAATCTAATTAACCGAGCTTTGTTTCTGATAGTCTATCGCCATAGCATAGATTAATATTTAACTATTTGAAATATTCCTACAGTATTATATTGTGGTCTTGTTACTTATCCGTATTAATCATTACCCATTCTAAGCAAATTAAAATCAGAAAGGTATCCTTGTGAAGGCTAGATGCCAATAGAAAAGACGTTTAATGCAAGTATTTATTTACGATTGATGCAAAGATTTCGTTATTGTATCAAGTTTAGTAACACATGGATAAATTAATTTTTAAAGTGCTTTGTGATATTTGATCAAATACTACAGTTGATCAGATATAATATGTGGAAGATCTTAGAACTGATCAACTTTCACAGTTGATCAGATAATATATCGAAGAGCTTTGAATGCACTTTAATATTACTAAAGAAAATTTTGATTATAAGCATATGCATGGATAATTTTAGTGTCAGAGATTTGATTCAAATGTCCGCCTGATTTAATTATTTTCTGTGCGTTTGCTGCATGTATCTGTGTAATATTTGTAATTGCTCTGCTTTGTATATATTCATTTATACTTATTTAAATTTATTAATTTCATACATGTTCATCCATCGACCATCACATCAATACGTATTTCTATTTCTCTATGTCTCTGTTACTCTTTCATATGAGTGTGAATGTGCGTGTGTGTTTGTGTGTAAATATATATATACCCACATATATGTCTGCGTAAGTCCGTCTATATGATCAGTATCATCATCATTCTCATTATCACCAGCATCATTATCATCATAATCATCATCCTTATCACCATAGTGATCACAGCACTGTGTATCTGCCTGCTATTTGTTTTCCTCTATTATTGTGTAGCAAATGATCCCGGTATTATAAGTATGGTGTCTCAGTGACATTTTTGCAGAGCGTGTTCCTGATTGAGCTACGGCTCTGTCGTGTCTTTTTCGGTCCACTGTGACGACTACTGCTTCGTCTCAGGATCGTATCCGTTGACCCAAATCTCGTCAGTGGTCCTGATCCTTGATTGAAGGATAGATCATCAGTAAAATGGTGCCGGAATTCTTGACAAAGACGCGGGGTTCTTTGTGCTTCCTGGTCCGCAGGCGGGAGAACGTGGCAGAGATATGCTGCATGTTCAATTCAGACGTTGGGATTGCCTGCACGGATCCATACATCAGACCAACAACATCAGCAATGTAGTTGATAGTCATCCAACAATCCTTATGCACAAGCTGATGAATTCTCACATTTCTAGCTGTGACGCACGTGGCAAGTCTTCCATGTTGCTCATCGTCTTCCAGGGATGTTCTTCCGCTTCTTAAACGTCCGTGCCACTCAGAACATTGCGTACGACCAATTGTCACGTCACCATAAGCTTTCCGAAGTATGTTCAATGTCTCTGTAGCAGACGTGCCAAGTTTAACGCAAAATTTCATGTTGGCTCTTTGTTTCAACTCTCTGTCTTTGACAAAATCTCAGACTACAGTATACAGATGATCACAAAAACACAAATTAACAAGTCGCAAATTTAACCCAGCTATCTCACTCGGCACACTGCCCCATGAAGGTCACTGATAACTCTTACTGCGCACTCAACATCGTGCTGATATCTGTAGAACTAGTCCGCGAACGTTTTGTTACCACGTACGCTTTATTCTAGTTATCTCTATTTGCTAATCATCTCTTTATTATAATTTCATTCGGAAATGCATTATCATGTGCCAGGACTGATATGTTCGTTAGATAATAATTCATTTGCTGGAGTTTCTTGAAAACAAGAATTGGCCGATCAAAACATAACTCCCAAATGTACTGGTTACCAGGAATTATCTGCAAATTGTGCTAACACTTTTATTAGAATTTCAAAATTTTTTTATCTGAGTGCCAAAAATTGCAGATTCTCACGAATGATAGACAGAAAATTTTACTGCCGTAGAATTGGATGGTAGAACTTCTTTAATTTCATCTCTAACACTAATAATTTTTTCATGGAAATCTGAACGATCAGAAGCAAGTTGTATTCCGTAAAACATAAAGTAAAACCCTACACCTACGGTACGAAATAATACAATATACATTTTCCTATATATATATATATATATAT
>NC_068992.1:53180718-53183828 GCF_001194135.2 Octopus bimaculoides
TATATATATATATATATATATATATATATATATATATATATATTCTCATATATTCTGAGATAATAAAGAAGAGAGGTGGCAGTATCATTAACACGCCGGTATCAACGCTTAACTGCATTTCTTTCTGAGTTCGAATCAGTGAGGTTGACTTTGCACTTTATCATTTCAGGCTCGCTAATATAAGTGCCAGTTGAACACAGGAGTCAATTTAATCGACTTTCTCCCTCACACGAAATTGCTGTTCCCTTGCCAAAATCCCAAAACCAATATATTTTGATATATTATATCTTGATTCTATCTAATACACCCTCGACAATATGTCTCCACCTAAACGCATCTATGTTTTTTTTTTTTATCAAAGAACTGAAAACTTCAAAATCTAAATACTTATAGAATCAGGCACTGCCTTATGCAAATAGGTACATTGAGATATGCAATATATGGTAAAAGTTGATGTAGCTTATTAAAAGATATTAAAGAAATATTCAAAAGGGTGGTTCACCGTTTGAGACGTAAAATATCAAGGTAAGCTTGTAAGTTCTCACTTCTCTCAGAGTACACGTAGGTTCAAACTATATTAACTGCATTTGCTTATCTTAGGTATTTTTAATGTCAAAATACTCTGTGTAATGTTCTGGAGTACCTTCGTATAAGTTTTATCTGTCAGTTTTAGCCCCAAAATATCCAAAGTTTAATTGCTGATTTTATAGTCTAGCGTTCTCACACACACGCAAATTGTGTATTAGTGTATGAAATTAGTGAAATACTTTTGCCGCTGACCGTCAATGGAATTAATTCAGACAGATGGAAAATAATATTCTGTTCTTCAACTTAGCCTCATTCTGCGGGCAGAATATGCTGATTTATGTCATAGCTAATTATACTCAATATTTGTGACAGTTCCAATTTATCTAAATGATGAATTACTTTAAAATCACTTGTATGGCAAGTTCTGTTTAAACGGGTGTTTGAAAGCCAAAATAACGGAGTTAAAAATATAATCGGAAAAAATTGTTGGTCAAAAACTCATTTGTTTTCTACACTAAGAAATTTATTTTTGGAATTCTAAATTGTAAAATAATATCAAATTTATTTAGTTTTTGAAATGCTAAAACAATAAAAGCTCAAGGTTTCTGGAAGAAAATCAAATATCTGTATTTATGGACACATATGGAAATATAAATTGGAAAATAAATTTGTTTTAAAATATTTCACATTGAACAAATTATTTTGACTTATATTAATTATTTCTGACGAGGATGTAGGCTTACGTTTGTTGAGTAGTGTGTGTGAACAAAGGGATCGATTCCACTAAAAAATTGCAGATATTTATGTCGAAGTAAAGAGATATTAAGCACACATGATAATATAAAACACAGTGGAACACATGTTTAAAGGTATTCCAATCTTAGTCACTCTTCTGATTTTGACATAACTTGGGATTAACATTAATGAAGGTATATGAAAACTTGCAGTTTTGAGTTCAAATGTTGCATTAGATCGAATTTTTATGTATCATTTCTCGAGCGATGTGCCGATTCAGCAAATCAATAATTTACTAATGATAGTAGTGGTGATTACTAAGATAAAGAAATTCCCGTCAAGGCCTAATTGCTCAATTTACTTTTGTTCTTCGCATTTCAGATTTAAGGATTTATTTGGCTCTAATTTGTATTTCCTCGTTTCTGGTTCAGTAAAATACGTATCAATACAACTATGGTTGAATTAACTACACGTCTCACTTAACTTTATCTCAACCTGATAAGAATTGGATTTTTGCCGAGTCAAATACAATCAGTATATCAAATATATTCCCTCGGGAGTGGAAAGATGACGGCTTAAATAATTGTATTATATTTAAGCACCTCTTAGTCTCGCATTAGCTTTCTTTTTCCTCTGGTTCGATAAAAACAATCCAATATTCTACTACTGGAATAGAATCAAGTTTTGTTTCAAAATTGGTTTCGTTTAAGAGGGAGCTGAATGCTATAAAGTTTGTATCTTCGCCAGTTCATGACCATTACACCAACGACTGCAAATATATATCGTAAACTCTAAAACTTCTCACACTGAATCAAGGATCTCTTGTGTGGAGTTTGCCATAAAGTGTTAAATATATGTTAACTAAACATTCTGAGCATTTTAACTGATAAATTGTTAATACTAATATTAAATAAATATATAATCGTGATTAACACCAAACACAGAGACAGAAATTTAGGAGTGTAACTCCGTAGATTATATTGACTCCACTAGAAAGAAATAATCTATTTTATTGAACTACTCCGATAGATGAAAGTTAAACATGAACTAGGCCAGATTTTAACGGATTATTATCTTTTGTTAGTATACGGGTCAAGTCAATTGTTTGCGAACATTGTCATCGTCAACACAATAGTTAAGCGGCTTACAAAGGTTTAAGACCGATGTGTTTGATCTCGACTGAGTTAACAATTTCAATGTAAGATCCTGGCAAATATACCGAAAGAACATTTTGCCCGATGTTCTAAGATTTCTGCCCCTAGCGATGACACCACCACATTTCTCTTCACACATCTATCCTCTCTCTCTCTCTCTCTCTCTCTCTCTCTCTCTCTCTCTGTTATTCTCTTTATCTTTCCCTTGCATTGACCAATTCATATCGTAATGAAATAGGTTAGTCGAAAGTATGGTTAGCGCGTCGGGAAAAATGTGTTGCGGAAATCCTGACGACTGTTTGTAATATAAGTTCATATCACGCTGGGGATAAGCTTGAATTTCATCCTTTAAACTGATACAGTAAAAAGCTAGTCAAGGATTAAGGACAGAGTAACGTGCGTTAATTACTACTATGAAATCACGGTCTGATTTGTCATTTTTTTTAAAACCGATATTATACATGAAATTTATCGTTGTAAATCGAATCTTATTGCTAATCAAGAACGACGACTCAAAAGTATCAATCTTTATTGTGAAAAAATACAAGTTCTTACATATATTGCTTGTCAGACAACAGCACGATTTATATATTAAACATTATAAAACATATATTAATTGAAGTATATAAAAACAGACAAAATACAAATGCGTATATAAATATATATATATATATATATATATATATATATATA
>NC_068992.1:53184468-53185444 GCF_001194135.2 Octopus bimaculoides
TGTGTGTGTGTGTGTGTGTGTGTGTGTGTGTGTGTGTGTGTGTGTGTGTGTGTGTGTGTGTATAAGAGGGAGAGAGAGAGTGAGAGGTAGAAAGACGAAGTGAGAGAAAAAGCGAAAGTGGGAGAGATGTGTACCTGTACGTATGTGACATTGCGGTTTTGTTTGTTCGAGGGTAAATATTAATATTTATGGATTAAAATGGATATCATTATTTCCTCGATGCGTATTGGATTTTCAGAACAAAATAAAAAAATTAGTATCACGACAAAAAAGCCTACGCTTATGCATTCTTATATATATATATATATATACAGTTATTTATAATCCTACACCAGAGGTATACAGTTTGTTTGCTTACACGTATGAGTATGATTGCTTGTATATATGAGTGTTAGCATATAAATACCAATATATGCATACCCGCTGCACAAAAAACATTGAAATATCTGTACTCACAAATATTTAAATCCGATGCATTCTTATGCGTGTACGAATATGTTTGCGGCATAATCACTAAATACTTAAGCTTTCTTACAATGCAAAGATACTGAACAATAAAACTAGCAAAAGACACAAAAATTATCGTCTTCCAATATTTTATCTTAGCTGCGTGATAAGAATAAACATTTTTTAATAAATATTTTTAAAATCTCCAGCTTCCGTGACATTCTTTATTTTTTTTATATTTTCAATATGCCTCAGTAATTTTCTCATGCTGCAATTCTTTAATTTCTGTTGGAATTTTCAAATGAGTGCAAGGTTTTCACAATTCCTTGCAATTTTATGGAAGATGCTTCCAGTTGATAACTAAATTCTTAGAGACGATATCCAGGGAAGATATTTAAATCTAGAAATCACGCAAGCACGAACATTATATATAGATCTATATATACATATTTGTATATATATACACTCATTCCACACATGTCTATGTATATATATGTATATATATATATATATATATATATATATATAT
>NC_068992.1:53185658-53190779 GCF_001194135.2 Octopus bimaculoides
ATATATATATATATATATATATATATATATATATATATATATATATATAAGTATGTATGTATGTATGTATATATATATATATATATATATGTATATATATGTATGTATACATATGTACATATATTTACACGTACATATAGATACATATATTTGCATAAATATATACTCATACGAACATTTCTTTCCAGTCTTTCTTAGGAAGTGGGTTGACATTTTGCATGTGTGTATAACCATTTCGTTCTCGATTCCTGTAACTCTTCTATCAATCAGAGTTCTCCACATCTTTCTATCTGGTGCGAGATTTTCCCAGGCCCTGCTACAGATATGCGTATTTCTATGAGTTTCATGAAGAGTCTATTACATTAGTTTGGCTTGCACTTGGTACGTTTTCTTTGCCTCAATCTCATTAGACAACATAGACTTTCGTATCCGTTTTTAGAAGAAAATAGAAGGTCACCAGGTTATCAAAGTTGATGGTCCATAAACATGAACCAGATGCACTTCATTTGCGTTAGCTCCAACACTCTATTAACATCTTCCATGCATTTACCTCTATGTTTCAAATCAGTGTATATAACCCTCACGTTCTCAAATTCTTTGACATTTCTAGCAATTAGATTCTTCCACATCTCTGTATCTAATGCAAGACTTTCACAGGTGGTAGTAAGCATATTCATATTTTTCTGAGTTTCATCAATATTGTATTACACTAGGGTGGTTTGCACTGTTGATGTTTTCCTTGCCCCCAGCTCACCATACGACACCAATTTTCGTATACCTTTTGGAAGAAATTGGAAATATGTCCAGGCCATCTAAGTTGATGTAATATAATCAGCTCCAGTACTCTCTTAACAGGAACACAATAAGTAGTAAAACGATGAAATAGTGGGAAGGACACAGATAATAATATTCATAAATGTGATAAATATGAAATGATGAGTAGAAGAGAGACAAGAACGAGAAAATGACGGAAGTATAGGAAAGTAATTAGAAAAATAGGAATGCGAAGTAGATGAAACAGATAGTTTCTTCTATCACTATCACCACCACCACCACTTCCACCACTACCACTACTACTGCTGGTGCTACTGCTGCTGCTACTACTAATCCTGCTACTGCTGCTACTACACTTTCATCTGATTTATTATTACTGTCTTTATCTGATTTATTATTATTCTCTTCATTTGATCTTGTATTATTATCATCTATGTTCTGTTCACCATTTCACTATTTTATTCCTTTTTTTTTGTTTACTTCATTCGTCCTCTCCATCTTAGGAATATACAACGCATGACATCACACCTTTTAATGTTAGTGATAAAGTGATACTTTAGTCTATAAAACAGAAAATATTACGTAACATTTCCCATCCAATTGTGCGTGCAGCGGCGTTAAAAACAGAATGTTACTCAAAAAAATTGTCACTGGTAATTAAAAATATGCTAAATTTCATGCTTTTGTTTTTAAATTTTGATTTGGATTTTTTTATTTTACACTTAATTAGAACCGCGTATTGGATTTACCGCTCCTGTAACAGGAATTTATACACAAGCAGAATTTCGAAATTCGACAAGAAGATCAAGAGCGTATTTCCTATACATCTGTGTCAATATCGATATAAATCAAGCAATATATATTTATGTAGATATACCTTCAAATATAGAGGCTCAAGAATAAAGATAGCAACAAACATTTGTGCTAGTAAATAAGCAAATGCAGAAATATAAACAAACATATTCGGATATACAACCGAATAATTGCATGCACATGTCGAAAACCTATGCGCTCATAAACCCCTCTTAGTGTAAGTATAATTCATCAAACAAGGATTCGTAAACAATAGAACCCATAGTAGTACTCTATAAACAGCAGAATATAAAATGCATATTGTGTATCTTATTTATTTTCGCATGTTTCACGTATTTTCAAGTCGATACAGTTTTGTATACAAAAAAAGTACAATGACACACGTAAAATCATTTCAGATACATTCTGGTGAGATATGAAATAACTGACGCCATCAATGTCTATGGGTTTAAAATTGTGTCATTTAGACAATATGCTGATAAATATGCAGAAGCAATTAGCCATCCTTATAAAAAGTTGCATGTTATGCACCTTATGCAAACAAGACCAACTCTGATTGCTGCCTGAGAAATGGAATATCATAGTGCGGAAGGAAATGGAAATGAATGATTGGAGGAAGGAAAACAAGCACAATATGGAACACTCTAACATGGCCTCGATGTGTGCGAATGGAAATTATTTTGGAATTTCCGACTAGCGAGTATTCGCAATTAAGTCCACCATCTTTCTTTTAACATAAACAAAGAAAACATGAAACATCTGATAATCTGCTGGTACACGTTGCAATTACTCTTGATTAATTACAAGAGATTCCCTTTCCAAGCCTTTTTATAATCAAGTACCTGACCAAATAATATCATTCAGCTCAAAGAAATATACAAAGAGAGTTTCATTTGTGGATTTTTGTCTTGACAATAGTGAATATTTTTTACTGTTACAATCGATATTACGGGAACGTTAGGACCGGAGAAAAACTCATGTCACACACAAACCTGAAACATTTCTAGCATAATCATATAATGAAGTCGTTTCTGTTTTTGCGAAAGAAAAATTATTATAAATTTATTGTGTTAGATATTTGTTCGTGTGTGTGTGTGTGTGTGCGTGTGTATGTGCTCGCGCGCGCGACTGTGAACTCTTACAATAATGAATATTTCGACATAATTTGTAACAATAATTGATTAGTCAGCGAGTATAGGTACCTCGAGACTGTAACGGGAGATGCTTGGCGAACTTCTCTTTCAGTAAAATCCACACCAAAACATAATTGAGCTTAACATGTCTTTAACATAGTAAGGTATATCCGAACAGTTTATAAAAATACTAGAGTAACATAATTGGACTATTCTCACATTCAACAGCAACGGTATTAGAATACTGACATCAGGCTCCAATACAGAGTGCCACATTAAATCGTTTTTATATATGAGGTAACTTATATGAAAGACACTCCATCTATGAAGATATTTTATATTGCACATATATACCTTGCATTTTCGATTTTACACATTCCAGGAAACATATTTCCGATAATTTATGTAGATTTTAATCGGAGTTTCTACCCCCAGTCGTTGTAATATGTTCGAAGTATATTTGAAAATCTTCCAATATATACATCTTTCAGAGACCAAATCTGAAAGCAATAATCGAGTTGGCTCATGACCAACGCTTCCACTTAGTCAACATCAATTATGCTCTGTAAGCAAGAAAGTTTTCCAGTTTTGAAATATGTTTCCAATTGAAGAAATATGATTGCAGAATTTATTCCATAAGTGTCCTAACGATATCAGCTTCCTTTCTTTTTAGACTTTGACATTGTTTGTTATTCAACTGAATCCATATTTATGTAACGAAAAGAGATTTCAGGTAGCGTAATGTTGTCAAGATTAAACAGTAAATTTATTGTTATATATGTCCATAAAATATTTGCCGATAGACACCAGTCTCAAACAGCTTCATAAGAAAATCTCTTATAGAAAAACTGAAACTCATCAAAAACATCGTCATCTCACACCTATTCGAGAATTCAAGGTATAAAAGCATATATAAATCCATGGAATTGATATTTTCTCTGAAAACATTGCTTTCGCGAGGCCCCTTATGTTAAAGCGCTATTATGGAGAGGAACGCTTAAAACACAACACTTACTCATATCGATGTATATTCGTTATTTGAACAGGATTTTACTTGTAAGAGATATATGACTTGAAACAGGTTCACATCGCATCTGCAGACGTTGCTGTTGAATTTGAGAATAATCCAAGTATATCACTCTAGTATTTTTATAAACTGTTCGGATATACCTTACTATATATACTTGCAATGCAATGTGTCTAACGTGCATTCAAATCAGCAACAAAAAAAAACAGGTAAAACTGGCTGCAGTCATATACTAAAATACATTCAATCAAATGACGTGGGCAAAGATTTCCCAAAATATTCCGTGTCATTTAATTGTGTTCTGCAATTTTGATTCATTTTCGTACAAAGATTGTTTTACATACATATTAATTAATCTCAGTGAATGTATCCGACAGTATATTCTCAAATATCTAATTCACTCGTGTTTCGTTACTCGTTGAAATCTTTTTTTTTTTCCAATTAAGCAATTTCATTTGGTCAGTAAGTTTCTTGGTTGATAAATCAATGATTACAAGAAAATAGATTTTATTTTATATTTTAGTGTTATTACCGCTTTATCAATAGGATTTCTCACGTATGTACATGTACTTCCGTTGTATTCTGTATATGTGTATGTGTGCTTCAGATGTGTAATCCTAAATCATTCGGTGTATATAACTCTAGCTCATCCAAATCTATTTACGCATGTATATATGTGTATTTAATCTATCTACCTAATCTCTCTCTCCCTCCATCTCTCTCTCTCTCTCTCTCTCCTCATATATATATATATATATATATATATATATATATATATATTATACACACGCATAAACACACTGTGCATACATTCATATTCATATACATATACACGTGTATGTATCTATGTAAATCTATAATATGTTTAAATGTGTGTGTGTGTGTGTGTGTGTGTGTGCGTGTATGCATGTGTGGATGATGGACGTTTTAACTATAGAAGGAATAATTTTCTATATTTTACGTTTCTGTTATTGCTATTATTTTCATTAGGAAGTTTCTTTAATGAGGTTAAATCTTTGTTTGAGAGAAAGTCAAACAACACTGCTATTGATTTTCTATTTCTACTCAATTGGGAAAATGATCTCAGTAAGCACGTACTTCAAAACTGACACTAAACAACAAGTGCACAAACAACAAGAGTTAAAAAATATATAATAATAATAATAATAATAATAATAATAATAATAATTAATGATAATAATAATAATAATGATAATAATAATAATAATAATAATTAATGATAATAATAATAATAATGATAATAATAATAATAATAATAATAATAATTAATGATAATAATAATAATAATGATAATAATAATAATAATAATAATAATAATAATAATTAATGATAATAATAATAATAATGATAATA
>NC_068992.1:53193825-53195601 GCF_001194135.2 Octopus bimaculoides
CCTAGCTCAGATACCAGGAAACCCCAAAATGGCTGAAGTCCAAAAGATAGTGCTCATGGGAACTGCCCATATCCTACGTAAAATACTGTCTATGTGATCTCAAATTTTAAAGCAAACATAATTTTCTTATGGTTTCTTAAACATTCACTTGAACAAAACTGTACAAATCCAAATATATGGTACCCTAGGCATAACACCTACATGAACTTCTAACTTGTTGTCTCTTGAGGTCTCTGGGTGAGACTTGGATCCAACTTGTACAAATGCAAAACAAAAGTCAAACATAAAATAATAATAATAATAATAATAATAATGATAATAATAATTAATGATGATAATTATGATAATAATAATACCATTATTGTTATTATTACCATCATCATCATTATTATTATTCTTTCGTATCACAGTGTAGGTATAAATGCACGAGAGTCTTTAGACATCTGTCAAGTCACAACAAAGACCTCAGACAGATTATACTTTCTATAAGATGTGCGATGTGCTAGATAAGGTTGCTTTTTGCAACACATCAATCTTTCCATTGGATTCAAGTTTCAATGGGATTGAGCCCAACGTTACGATCACCACTGGCATCACTTTTACATTACCCTCTCGTATTACATACAGTCTTCCCATTCTCACTAGGCCCCACCTGCGATGTCATGCACTGTTTATCTTGATATGGGATCACCATGTCGCGCACATATGGTTGTGATGCACGTGCCTGGTGAACCCTTATCAGACGAGTAGTCATGATGGGTATAATGGGCTTCGTATATTTTACTCCAGTGTCACTTTGATGACATCCACTGCTCTCTCACTCAATAATAATAATAATAATAATAATAATAATAATGATAATGATAATAAGGTTTCATATTAGCTACTCAAGACCAAAGCTTAGTAATCCATTCATGTTAGGATTTGCGACAAATTGACCTTCAGGACGGCCCTCCACTTTTAATTTTTTTTTTTTTTTTTTTGCTCTCAAAATTTTGCTTCCAGCCTGCTTCGAACTGCAAACTTCATTCATAATCACAACATTAGACTGTGTCATTCACGTGAATTTCCTCATATTCAGCAAATTTTCATCAAATATTCTACTGAAAGGTATATGAGGAATTTGAATGTCAAAAAATATCTTTTCATCACTTGATAAAATATTTGATTATAGACACGCTATTTTTAATAGCGAATTATATATGAATTATCGCATAAAGCTTTTATGTGAGATATGATGTCATTTATGTACCAAGAATCCTCATAGCACGCACTAATAAAAATATGTCCCACGCAACTCTCTATTTGTGATGCCATATAAATGATACCCATCAATCATATATTTTAGCGTTCCCCACTTACGGGCCAATTTGCTCTAAAATAATATCCAAGATTTTCATTACACATTAGCAAACACACAATTTTATATAACTTTTCTTTGGGGACATATTTTCGAAAGTGAGAATCGGTTTCAACTCATGAAGTGTTACGGGTAAATAAGCCCACTTATTTAGTAATAATATAATCAAGCACAAAATATAAAAAATTATAGTGGAGATTGAAAGTCTATTCCCCACAAAAATATTCTGTACTCTGCTGATTATAAGAAATAAAGTTCAAAACTGAGTTCAAATTCCCCACTTCTAGAAAAAAATAAAATTTTTGTCACACAACCAATAAATAATACAGGTATTCTTATATATGTATATATATATATGTGTGTGTGTGTGTGTGTGTGTATGGATGTATATATATGAATATATATATATATATATA
>NC_068992.1:53196162-53199870 GCF_001194135.2 Octopus bimaculoides
ATATATATATATATATATATATATATATACACACACACACACACGTATGTAGGAATAATTATCTTAGAACGTTCAATTCATCTCAGTTGATCAATAGACCAATTGTGTAAACCTATCCGTAATGTACCTATAATGACTACTGGAAACAGCTGTAAGTTAAATTTGCTCTATTAAAGGAATTATATGTAAGGACCATTATTTTTAACTTTATTCTTTGATACGTGTGTGTGTATGTGTGTCTGTGCGTGCGTGTGCGTGTATGCATGTATGATGTAGGTATATATATATAGTTATGTATGTATCTACGTATAGATACGTATCTACGTTTGTATGTATGTACATATATACGTACCTACGTATGTATCTATGTATATATGTACGTATGTATGCGCGCCCACATTCAGTTTAAAATGTGAAATGTGTTATGCATCAAGTTTTTTAACCTTTGTTTAGATAGAAAAATAGATAATATTACCTTTATGATCTTCGGTCCATGCATATTATTTCGCAGTACATATTATAAACATGATAACATAATTGTGTAAACATCCTCATATTTGAATTTCGTTGGATGGCAATGATACGCAATTCTAATATAAAGAGTAAAGCGAAGGGAATACAAGATATTTACACTAGCATCTGTTATTCCATAAAACACCACGCATCGCATATAATTTTCACAAGATTTCCTTCTTTAAAATATCCCTATTCAAGTCTCATGGGTTTTCTTTATTCCCAGCATTTTCATTTTCAGATCTTGTATTTTTTTTCTATTGTTTTCTTTGTTTTACTTTTATTTGTTGATCCACCTTTATATTATGTTACATGTTCTACACTTCTGAAAATTGATTTTCTTCTTCAAAATATACCATTTATTTACATGCTGTTGTTACTTCTCCTTGTGCCCTCTTTTCTTTTTCATTGTATTCGGTATACGCTCATATATTGTAGAAGATACCAGATAATATCATTTACACAGATTATTCAAAAGAAGCGGCCTCTGAAAAACTAAATAACAAGACACATTTGTCTTTCAAAGCAGGAAAGCTGGAAACTTTGAGGTCATTTGCTAAATACGGTAAAATATCATAAATACCAAAAGGAATATTCTGTGTGCATATTCATACATATGCACACACATACATACATATATATATTTAGATTTGTGTGTGTGTGTGTGTGTGTGTGTAGTAGTAGTAGTAGTAGTAGTAGTAGTAGTAGTAGTAGTAGTAGGAGCACTCCTTCCAGTCGCCTACTAACGCTAATGAGCGTGATATACTTGGGGAAAGAATCTTGACGTCCAAAGATCCGGGACCGCTTGGGCATAGACTACCACTAGTTTGAAGGCTCCACCGTTTCATTCCTTCCTGTTACATCCAAACCACCTGTAGTAACCTTCAGATCAAGGCATTTTTGAAACACCACGACATTTGTACCTCCACAATCAGATCTGGGGAGGCACAAACCTCGTAGTCGTCCAGAAATAAAACAAGTGATTGCGTTTAGAAAATCCTAGTCGGCTACTACATCCAGATGCAGTGTCTTGAGGTCGTTGATCAAGTGAGCCCGTTTCCGCGCAAACCTCAGGAAACGAGCATTTAATCTACTTATTCTTAGAATTGACATTCTATAAGGCAGAGAGAAACAAAAGAGGAGTAACTCACTTACTCTAGTCACAGGTTGGTACTTTTATGGGGCTTTTGAACTTGCCTTCCAATATTCCTTTGAAATCTTCCACATCATGCAGGAAAAATTTACTCAAAATACAAAGAATGTTAGGCGTTGTCCTTATCAAACCCCTCCCTTCCCAGATTTGGGGAAAGGTGAGAGCATGAAAACCTTCACCTGTTGTCAACATTTTATTTTTATTAGATTCTACAAGCTTCAACAATTGCACGTTCTCTTTCCATTGGACAGTGTAATTGAGAAACTCGTCCGTGAGATGTTGTTATAATTGTTTTGCCTCTAGTGCCTCTTGTGGTTCATGTTGTTGGTTTTGCTGTGTCTCTTATTTTTACTCAGAATATTCAGTTGTTGATGTCGTTGCAGATGATTTATCGCTTGCTATAGTCATCATTGTTTCTTTCTCTTTTTCTTTTGTTTTATTTTGGGGTGTAGTCGCTGAGGTTGTCGGCCTGCTGCTTTGAATACGAGATTAAGCGCACTGTTTTCAAGTTTACTGAGTTTGATGCCAACCAGTGGAACAAGAGCCAAGACCACATGGTTGAGAAGCCGGCTTCTCTCTCAACTTCTCAACCACACTTGCGCTTAAAAGTTTATGTAAACAGTCTATGAGTGGGCTTGAACCAATAGCATTTTGGTCAAAAGCCAAATTCTGATATTTTATTTATCTTAAAATATTACTTACTTCATTTCATATTGTTAAATAATTTTATTATTTCTTTCGTCTATTTTAATCTTGTTTGCTGTCCCATAATTTTCAAAATCTCACAATTATTTCAAACTTTTCTCTACTTCCTTCACATTCGTGAAACTTTGGACATTACCGCCTGTTATGATAATCGGAAATTTGTTATAATCTAATATGATTTAAAATACCTCTAGTCTCCTTGAAATCCGTCGGCTACATAAGGGTCAAAATCTACTTAACTATGGTTTACGCACTGTATTAAAAGCTCGTTTGGCTAGGCGAGGATAACATTAAATGAAAATAAAATTGTAATTACGGGAAGAAATTCTGTGAAAGGCGAATTCTTTAGAATAATACTTAAACATGTTTGCACAGTTGGGATATTTTCCAACTAATCGAATGATCCATGAATTATATAATGGATTGCTGTATGCGCAGTTGTGATTTAGAGATTGCCATTAGAAGCGAAGTGTGAGCGATGTGTAAATATTTCTCAAGTTCATTTTATTTCATTGTGTTTTATATTATTATTGTTTAAACATTTCATTTAATAGATTCTATCGAGTTCATATAGCTATACCGTATCAGGGGATCAAGATTAAGAGGAAAATAATGATAGACTTATTATGGAAGGAGTGCTTATATTGTCTTCATGTGCATAATTCTATCCAAAATACTAGGCATTAAGTCGGTTATTTAATGATTAGGAGTGGCACTAAATGATGGTTAATTGAATGGCATTGACTGAAGCGTTGAAATAGCTTGTGGCAACGAATTTTAAAGAGAAGTTGTTGATTAATATTTTGAAATCTAGAGTGAATGTTATTATGAGACAAACAGAAGTATTCAGGTTGTTAATGTAATTGATTGATCATCTCTGTTCCTCACTCTCATATACCCACTATGTTCCTCTGTATGTATACATGTGTAATAGTATGTATATTCATACACACACATATAAATATATGCATGCACATATATACACTAACATATATACATTTATATGCATACATAGATATAAATATGTATATAGAGACATGCATACAGATAGATAAATAGATAGATAGTTAGATATGTGCTTAACGTATACACTTTGTAAGCCTAGTGCTATAGATATAAATATACAGCGACACATTTTGGTGGTGCCATTTTTATCACATGCTCTCATTCATGAAAATCAAGTGAAGAATAACATGTCATGGAGCACATTGTCGTAGCATCTCGGATAACGTTTTTAATTTCCAGTCCTGTTATCTCAAGTGTCACATGTATTGTATTTGAAATTTATCACAAAACTGAAATGTGCATTCCCATCATCAACTGCCGAAACGAATATC
>NC_068992.1:53200500-53203566 GCF_001194135.2 Octopus bimaculoides
AGAGAGAGAGAGAGAGAGAGAGAGAGAGAGAGAGAGAGAGAGAGAGAGAGAGAGAGAGAGAGAGAGAAAATAAAAAAAAAGGTTTAGTTATATATACATACTTAGGTACATATACATGCATACCAATACTTATGTCACAAGATCTCCCAAAACAAGATACCAATAGTTAGTCGTTGTCTAAGCGTAATTAAGCTACGTACGAAGAGGAACAATATCAAAGTAAGCCATCCACACACACTGTAAATACACAATCACTTTCCATTTTAAAAGAATGAAGGATAATCCAGAATAACGACAGCAAAATATAGCATATTCACATCGAGCATATCATATGTGCATTCCCATCATCAACTGCCGAAACGAATATCACTATGATTTCGACTTTAGAGCAGCAGAACCATTCATTACGGCGGTGTCCACTGCTTTAAAATTACAAGCACTGCCTGGGATCCTCTAGCTTGTTAATTATTACTTAGTAACAGCATAAGTGTAAACATATACTAATAACTTATAGCTACATTTATAACAGGAAGGAAACTAATTCCCAAAAGTGTAAAACAGACAAAATAGCAAGCATAGGCATCTGAATATATTGTTCCCCAATCAACACAGCATCACAAACAAGATATTACAGCTCCAAATACTTAATAACGATTAGTGGACGAGGAATCTCGTAAACAACGCCACCGAACTACGGACAATGTTAGATCAATATCTATGAATAAA
The DNA here is from genome assembly GCF_001194135.2 of Octopus bimaculoides. Lineage (NCBI taxonomy): Eukaryota > Metazoa > Mollusca > Cephalopoda > Octopoda > Octopodidae > Octopus > Octopus bimaculoides. The sequence goes on from NC_068992.1 coordinate 53,201,227, forward strand.
AGTTCAATAATGCACAATATATCATACAAATAAGCTGCTTACCAAAAGTAAAATTATAAAAAAATAATATGAAATTTAAAATTAAGCAAAGAGTATATACGTATATGTCCATCTATAATTAAAACAAATATTAAATAAAACTCTTTAACTGCAAAGAGACTAAATAATCCATTATAAATAATCAGCCAACGAGCTTGTTATTTGGGAACAAACCAAATAGCACTTAATTAAAGAATAAGTAGATATCTATGTATTTTAAATATACACCTATTATACATTTAAAATCTATGAATATTGAACATTTCCCTGAACAAATTGGTACGGAGATAATGCTACATGAACTGAAATCCAACGTGTTGCGAAGAGATTAACAGAAACCATACTAACGGGTTAACCCTAAACATTCAAACACTGAATATATATATAATAGATTATAAACACAATCTGTCCGTACTAATGCTTGGCGGAAGAAATGTCGGAGGAAATACTCAGAATATTCGTTATCCATACATGTAGATGGACGTGTATGTATGGTGTGTGTGAATATTTCATGTTTTTTTTTTTTTTAATACCATGTGTGTGCATGAGGTTTCAATCTTAGTAAAATGTTTCAATGCAAACTACTTGCGAATTGTTGAGACTTTATGATAACTTTCACAAATCTTTTGCGCTTAATCACGACTCACTCATTACACGTTAATAAGGTCCTATTTGTGGCAAACATACACACAAATAACATGAATCTATATCCACTCACGCGTATACTGGTTTAGACTTTATACCAGCTGTCTTGCATACACACGAAGGCAATCGGCCTTTATATAAAATACTGTAAAATTTAAAGATATTAGCATGCATCAAGATGTGTAGATTGCGTTATTATAGCACTTTCTCGCTGAAAAACTTGTTGGGATTTTGCCTGTAAGTTGCTATAAAGAGAATCTATCAATTCTAACGTTATGTGCTTATATAAGCGCAAATCTTAATCTCTACATTAATGCAATGTAGGGATCCGATTGTTGATAAAACAATCTATTACGTGCTTAATATGTAATTTTTAGGTGCGAAAGATTCCTAAAATCCCCTCACAAATCCCCAGAATCATGCGTTATCTATTTGTGTATATTTTTATCTAATGACAATAACATAAAATTTGTCTCTGTATGTACATAGGTGTGTTGTGGGAATGCATGCTTTTGCATGTTTTTGCGTGCCTAAATATGTTGTAATGTATGTTCGTGTATGCGTGTGTCCATAAGTGTGCTCAGTTCTTACAAATTTTTTTAGTTAAATCTTCTTTCATGTTGAAAAATATGTGTTTGTGAGAGAACGATATTACATGTGGTTGCGTGACTTGTCACGAGTAAGTATGAATTTATAGATCTACGGCTACCTTCACTTCCTTATCAAGCCCATAATCTTTAATTTAATGAACCCTAAATAACAACCCATTCCCTTAAAATTGTTACAAGATTAGATTAAACTATAATATTTCCGTGGTAAATAAACACGATTGGAACGCAGAAAAACTTTCACGTTATGGCAGAATGGAAGTTAATAAGGATCCAACTCTATCTCCAAAATATTCGTTCCTATGAAACAGATTTTAAGAGAAACCTCATGTGCTACACAAAACGAAATAAAATAAAATTCAGATTGAGGTTGGAAATGATACAGATTACACTTTTAGCTATGTTTGTAGCACTCAAACTGCTAATATTAAACACCCAAATCCTAATCAACATTTCATTTCCTGTGAAACAATTTCTCTTTTTCTCACTCTCTCTCTCTCTCTATCTTTCTCTCTCTCTCTCTCTCTCTCTCTCTCTCTCTCTCTCTCTCTCTCTCTCTCTCTCTCTCACGCTTCCTTTCTCACTATTTTACGCTCACTCTCTCTCCCTTTCACTTTCTCTGTAACTCTCTCTCCCTTTCTCACTCTCTCACTATCTCTCCCTTTCACTCTCTAGCTCTCTCTCTCTCTCTCTCTCTCTCTCTCTCTCTCTCTCTCTGTTTAGTGGGTTGAGCCACTACTCAGGAAGAAACTATTCTAGAAGGGCCTCCTGCCTTATCTTCGAAACGCCTAGTTTTATAACAGAGGCAGCTGATGAAGGAATAATTTCAAGTGGCTTGTTTGTTTTCCTGTGCTCGTTCTCTTGTCTGTAAACAAAGTCCATTTTGTTTTTATGTCGCCGTTTATCTTTCTAATGTTCTGTACCCGGATATGCATCTATATATACATGTAGATGTAGGTATGTACATCTATGTATATGCTTATATATCATTTGTATTATTATATCATCGAACGCACGCGTCCATTTGCAAGTAAGTTTCAACTTTATA
>NC_068992.1:53203576-53205992 GCF_001194135.2 Octopus bimaculoides
TGTGTGTGTGTGTGTGTGTGTGTGTGTGTGTGTGTGTGTGTGTGTAATGTATGTATGTATGTATGTATATGCATCAAGTTCCTTAACGGAATTAATATCAGAGTATATCCGTAAACAATTTATTTTAAGAATAATTCAGTTCATATTTGTTCATATTTAGACTGAATTTTATATCTATATAACATTTTTATATTTTTATTTATATTTATAATCACAATTTAACTTTAATTTAGAAAATAATGGGTATAAAGTGGAAGATTAACAGTTTCGCCATTTTATGTGCGATGCTTTGCATATAACATTTATTTCTGACCTTCTAAGTTTGCCGAATGCTATCCCATGTTTTAGTTTGTAATATCTAAAAGTACATTCGATTAGATCAATGAATCATTATTGATATTGTCAATACTACCAGGATACTACATTTCAAAGGTCATAATAACTATTGTTTGATAAATAGCGAGGAATTATTCACTGAGATATATTACACATAACAAAGCTAATTTATTAGTTTGCGCCAGTACTGAAATATAACCTGCTAAATTATATATGTGCATATGCACAAAGACAAACACACGCGCGCGCGCACACACACACACACACGTCCAAACACACACACAAACACAGACACATACACATACGTATTCTGGGCGAATGCATAAAGAGGAAGTTATTATTTTGTAATAGTGTTCGCTGTTTCCCTTTTATTTCGGTTTTAGAATGTTTAATGAAATATCCCAAGTATAGAGCAATGCCCATATGAATGAGAAAGATCAATCAATCTCTTCCGTCCTTGTCAAGGGGAGAGCTAACCACGTCTTCGTTTTTATTTATTTATTTTTATTTTTGCTACACGTAAATATTCCATACGTGGTGACACATAATCCTAGGAACCACAATATTCCTTCATTCAGAAAACAATATTTCCCAATTCTACATCAGTCATGAAATCTCTGAAGAAAATAAAAATTCGCAATTCATCGACAGCCGAAGACAATCACCGTACTCTCATAAGAATTCTAACAATGGCGAGATTCACATCGGAGAAAGAAATAATACAAGTAACGAACTGTGGAAGCCCTTGTTTTGGGTCAACTTTGATCGGGATCGGTTGCTCAGTACCCAGAACAGTTGGCTTACTTAAAATCCATGTGATGTCCATGTATTATGAAAACGAAGTAATAAGAAAATGTGATGATCTTTTGGTGAATCTCCACTCTGTGTGGTGTTATGATACCCACTCCCTCATCATTGAACATATATATATATATATATATATATATGTATGTATGTATGTATGTATGTATATATAAAGAGAGATATAAGGGGAATCTGTCTCTAGATACATCTATCTAGATTAAGTGGAAAGAATTTCCAGATTTCCAGAGTGCAGAATATGCAACTATAAGATGTCCTATTAATTATTTTTAGTTTACTTCTAATCTTACTGTTGAGTGTTTACATGCACATGTAAAGTTAAAGGGCAAAATGTTTTTGTCGACAGTCAGAGGTGGTTTTTAAAAATAAATTAAACCATTAATAGAAGACAACATTAAAATTCGCAAATGTCACACAGATTAGATCTATCTAACACTTTCTATCACTCTCCCTCCCCATAGATACAGATACATGCCAACATATACGTATATACTTATATATATATATATATATATATATATATATATATATATATATATACACCTATTCATATATGTGTGCATGTATGTATGTATAAGAGAGATATACAAATATACACATATGCATATATATGTATGATTATATATGTTATATATGTATATATATCTACACTCACACAGACACACACACACTCACACACACACACACACACAGACACACACACACACACACATACACACATACATATATGTATGAATACGAGAACATATTCATAAGAGAACACGAAACAAATAATTTCACACTTATCAGGTTAAGCTTTCATACATAATTTGTTTGAATTATTGAAGTTATATTTTTATTCATAGGAACGCCGCCACAGTAAAATGACTTATTACGTAGCTCTAAGGCAAATGTTTTATATAATATTATTCAACTTACTTCTACGCACATGTATGTATTGCTATTGAGATGTTTGAAAATACTTCCTCTTCTTTTCAATACATTTTACCGATAATTTCATATAGCAGATACCTGACACAGTGAAGTTAAAGATAATATTTTTCTTTTATATATCTATGACGATATTTTGTTTCCTTCCTGAATTGTATTCTGAAATATATTTAACTGCGCATGCATTCGTTCTAGTAATATTACAAGTGAGGGTTTGTAAAAAAAAATCATTCACAGAAACAGACAAAATGTATGTCTTCATGCTTGTAATTACATATAAATATACATTCATTCACCCATGCACTCAAACATATATATACCTATATAT
>NC_068992.1:53206160-53207967 GCF_001194135.2 Octopus bimaculoides
TATATATATATATACACACACACACACATGTATATCCTTCCAATCTACTTGCCTCCAGCTCAATAATTATTATCAGTTTTCCTTTTTACTCGCCTTCATACGAAGAGCAATACTCGAAATATTAGACGCTGATTTCCTCAGAGCAGATGATTTTCTTCAACTTTATTGTCGAATAATATATATTAGCAGCAATCACCATTTTCCTAATACCAAGATATCTTTGTTATCCATCCATTTAGCGGCTTCACAGTACTTTTTTTCTCCTGATGTATCTGCCTATTTATCCGTTTTTATTTTTCGGTATATCTTTCTGTCTATATGTGTGTTTCTATCTATCTTTATATCGTTCGTGCAATATATATATATATATAGTTTATTTTTATGTAAAATTATATACAAAAGCCACTGAAGATTAGACGGAATACTATTTTCTAGACTACATGCTTAGTAATGTTTTGCAAGGCAAACTGAGAAATAAGTGCAAAGATTAGACAGATTTGAACTAATTTGATGCTATGCAGACAGTCGGAACACAAAGGTCGGCCCACGGCTATAGTAGAAGACACTTGCCCAAGGTGCCACGCAGTGGGACTGAACCCGGAACCATGTGGTTGGTAAGCAAGCTACTTACCACACAGTCACTCCTAGTAAACAGTTTACCAAAGTTTCTTTTAATGTCATCTTTTGCTCATTGGTATTCGTTGGCAAGAACGGTTAGATTTATTGCAAAATATTTTGCATGAATGGTTAGATCTCCTGCAAAGTCACATGGTTCCAGGTTCAGTCCCACTGAGTAGCACCTTGAGTGAGTGTCTTCTACTATAGCCTTGAGTCGACTAACACCTTGTGAGTGGATTTGTTAAAAGGAAAATGAAAGACGCTCGTCGTATTTGTCTATATATGTGTGTGTGCGTGTGCTTATATTTGCATGTATGTGTGTGTGTGTGTGTCATTGCGTCTGTCCATCATCTCCACCACCTCTTAACAAATGGTGAGGGTGCGTTTACGTCCTAGTAACTTTCGGCTAAAACGTAAATTAGAATAAGTACCGCGTTTTTAAAATATGATTAACGGGGTAGATTCGTTCTACAAAATTTTTTCAAGGCAGTCGTCGAAGTCTGTTTACTGAAACAAGTAAAAGAATATAAGAATAAATCTGCTTATCAAAATATTCATATTTTTTTTAATTCAAGGGTCTCGTCTCTACTACAAAATTTGATGAACGTATCCCGCGACATGCTATCATAGATGAATTCCATATCAAAAAGTTTTCTTTGTACTGCAAGCATTTTCTGATCCTTTGCATTCCACTTTGATGAGAAAATTCAGAATTACTCGAATTTGATGTATCCTTTTCAATTTGATAAACACGAAAAAACATTGTATAGTGACAACAAAAGTATTAACGTAAAAAGAGTGTTAAGGCTATGTACTTAAAAAAGGTGTAATATGTATGTATGTATGCATGCATGCATGTATGTATGTATGTATGCATTTATGCATGCATGCATGTATGTATGTGTACAGGGTGTGCCAAAAGTCACGCACTAAGATTAACATTTATTTAATATATATTACAGTGAATAATAATAACGTAATATCAGTAAATTTGTAAATGTTTAAGTGCATCACAATTCGCCCAGCCTGTATATATTGAGAGAGAAAGTAGGAGAGGGGGAGGCCGGAAGAGAGTGACAGAAAACATGAAACAGTGACATCGAAAATAGTACATGTTGCATATATATATATACTTGTATATATATACCTATATATAAACCTATATACATGCTTATATATATATATATAT
>NC_068992.1:53208024-53211866 GCF_001194135.2 Octopus bimaculoides
ATACATACATACATACATATATATATATATGTATGTATGTATGTATGTATATGTGTATGTATGTTTGTATATGTATATATATATGCGTGTATATGGGTGTGTTACGTAAGTATAAATATGCATAAATAATCCCCGTATAGTTTCACTGCAAACGAGTTACGTAAATAGAATCATTAAAATAATTGGTTCCATAAATATGTTCAATAGTCTCGACAGAGCTATTATTGATTCATTAAGAGTTATAGCAATTAAAGGAATTACAATATTACTTCGATCTATTTTAAAGAATATGAACAAAATCTGTCCAAAATTTAATAATAACCAACAAATAATCAGCCAATCCATATGCCCTTTCAACTACTAGTCGACAGAGACAATCTTTTACTATTCATAAAATAATGCTCAATAATATAAATATATTCCCGTCATAACGAACATAAAACACATTTTGAATATCTGTTTCTATTTAATAATTTCAATGTTATCTAATTAAATTAAATCGGATTAAGATATCATAATCTGTGCTTTGTTGTTAATTCAGCAAGACTAGTTTACTAGGACTATTTTTATTTTGAAATTTTGAACAGAAAAATTAATCTTTAGATATTCTGAAGCATCATTGATAATGATGTATGTTTCATATTTAGCAAAGCAAATAGCATTAACATAGACAGTGGCATTAGGTAAAAGTATAACTTATCTGTCACATGCCTTCATCTCTATAAAATAGGAGAACTAAATGTAGATAAGTTCGTTGATTTTTCAAGTCGCAGTTTATGTCACATGTTTATGTTGGAGAGAGTAAAAATGTGTTATAGAGTGATAACGTAAGAGGTTCGGGCAGACAGCAGAGAAAAATTTCTGAACTGTGAAGAGAACGAGACCAGGAATGCCAAGACAGATAAATAGCTGAACAGTTATACAAGGAACCATCAAAGTAACAAATAAAATAGCAACCAAGCAATTTAGTAAGAGTTAAATTATAATTTGTTAAGGTTATCTCTACAGAACCTCTATAGAAATTGTTGTCATCACTGAGCCCCGATTTTGTTACGACGTTTCGTATTCGAGACACGTGATATACACAACAAAAATGCACTCGAAAATGAAAAATGAGTGATGTGCGTATATGATATATTTACTGAAATATGTCATACACGCCCACTACTCCTTTTTCATCTTCGATCTCATTGTTGTTTACATTAAGCGTCTCGGATACGAAATGTCGTAAGAAAATCAGTTTATTTATTTTATTTATGCGTCCTTTCAAAGTCTAGCCAAGTGATGTAACACAGTCGAATACAGTATTGACTTATAAAAACATTTAATATCTTTGTACTATATTATGGTCGTATAACGAAATGCGGCGTCCCTACAAGTAATTAAATTTTAAATGTATGTAACATATTTCCTGATATTACCTATGGTAGGAGTTTACTTCTATTTCTAAATGTACCCGTACCCGGTATATGACGGGCAACACTAGTTTTTCTAATTAAATTTGTGATGCTATTAAAATGTATGGTGCTGTAACATAGTAAATTACTTTGTAACGGTAGTACTTGAAGTTGATAAAGTTATAAAAATTATAGTGTCGGAACCGTCTCAAAAATACTTCGATAAAATTCGAAGGCGTCCCGGGGGATATTTACAGAATATGTGCGATCGTGTCCCGTGCGAAATCTTCAACATGTGTCACTCTAAGTTTCTTTTTTTAATTTTCACTTCTAATATTGTATATGCTATTATTTATATCTTAATCTTCTTGTTCTACTTTTAAACAAATTAATTTACTCAATATAACTCGAATTGTGTACGTTCTTATAATGTAACAGAATACCACAAAATCAACCGAGCGATTTTACAGTGATTACAAAAGATCCACATTAATTTGTTTTAGGTCTTAAAATTTTATATTCTAAACTTATAATAGAATCGGTTGTTATTATGACAGTTCTCTTTTGGAATATCTTAACCTGTGTTTGACATGAAGGATCTAATGAAGTAAACCAGTACAGATGTAGAGCCATTTAAGTGTTTACCGTATATATATTATTTATTTTCAGATTTACTGACCAATTAAATGGTAGGATATACATGGATCCAGGATATGTTAAAACGAGACAAGTGAAATCAATAACTTCTCCTTAAAAATACAGTTGACAAAGCTGTAAATAATATTAAATAGATATCAGTAGTTAATATCTAATTACGCATTAACTATACATGAAGAGAATTTGAAAACTACAAACGCTAAACAAACTAAAATACATGTGTTTTAAATTAAACATACGGAGCCATAGGATTCGTGTCACATTTAGTAAATGCTGTAAATATCAATTAGCAGATGATATGAAATCATAGGGTAATAATAATAAATTTTGTTTATACATCCTATTTCCTTCGTTGAATCTTCCCGCCCGCGACATGTCTTTAAGGTATCATGTTAGAATTTGATATTTATGATTAAACATATTTGTAGGGATTCAACTCAGATATCACTGACATCGTATGTATGTGTGTGTGCACGCGCGAATGTTTACATGTGTAAGTATGTAACTATATAAATACACACATATACATGCATACATACATACATACATACATACACTCACAAATAAAACGAAAATTAAATGCGGTTACAATACCTCACTTAAAATGTAAATCTCAAATTTTTGTGAAGGTTTCATTCCACTTATTTTCGATTAAAACAACTGATGTGAAGAGATCGATACTAAAATCTTCTTAACTGATTTCCTTAAGATTATATTAGAGATAAGACTTAATTAGAATTGGAAAATATTTCTTTATCTTTATTAGTAACACCAAGAGAATGGAAATAAACATTAGATTTCGTTTGTTATTACAATTATTTTTAGTTTTATATTAGAAAAAGTACAACCTGATTTAAAAAGGTATAAATTTAGAATAGTATTCATTTATTCTCACTAATTTGCATCATAGCTTTATTGTCGAAGATACATAATAAATATTACAAAAATTATTTCCGTGAAAACAGAGGATTAATAGACAGATTCGATAGAGTATTAGACAAAAAGGCATTTTGTATTTAGTCATATCACTTTACGTTTTCATTTCGAATTTCGAGTGAGGATTTTCCTTAAATCATTTCAGGATCAGTTCAAATTGGGTAAATAGTTCGATATGATTGACTAGCTTCCCTTTCCTTTTGCCAAAATGTGCCTCTCATAGAAAGAATAACGCTAGAATTATATATTTACAAGGTTCAAAAATATCACTTCATCATTGATCACGTTATCATGGGAAAATTAATAGAACGTCAGATAAAGCGCAAATCGATATTATGACATCATCGCCTGGTTTTACGTTTCATCATTTGGTATCGATTAAATATAAGTTACAGTTAACGACTGCGTCCGATAACATATACTTCTCTAAACTTTTTAGCTCTTGCCAATGTTAGAATTTAAACTTATTCCTTCGGGATTCATTAGGATGTAATTCTTGGTATTTCTCTACAAAACCGCTAAGGTAAATGCGATACGTTTTACACCCGAATTTATGGTGCGTGCAATTAGCTGAGCACTCTACAAACAAACAAGCCGTAAGTATATATTTCTCAGGGTGGCTCAGCGTGACATAAAATGGGACACAGCTAGCCCTTTAAAATTCTGGAGCAAAGTGAAATAAAGCGTTTTGTTCAATGCACTGCTGGGTATCGAACTCTCGACCAATCGATTGTGAGTTGAATACCCTAAAAACATGGCCATACGCCTTGACGTATATATGTATGTATGTATGTTTGGATGGATGGATGCATACATGCATGCATGTATGCTTATATATATATATATATATAT
>NC_068992.1:53211876-53221221 GCF_001194135.2 Octopus bimaculoides
ATCTATCTATCTATCTATCTATCTATCTATCAGTCAATCAATCAATCAATATATATGTGTTTATGCCCCGCCATCGCTTGTCTACCGGTGTCGGTTTTTTTGCCTTCCCATATTTAGCAGCTCTCTAAAAAAAAAAGAAAAAAAGTAAAAAAAGAGATTTTGGTGAAATAAATATTGGGATTGATTTGTTCGTCTCAACCCTTCAAGAATATTGTTATCCATGGCCACAATCAGATGAGAGAAATAAGTAAATGACAAAAGATATAAGATAGGGAGCGAAGCATTGACATTTGGCAATGTTCACAAACAGAATATTGCTAAAAACTGCAATATTTCATATGTAATTTAAGAATGCGAAGGTTAATATCAAAGAATATGGGTATAAAAAAGATATTAATGAATAGCAAACGTATAATTCAATTTCCTATTTATATATTGTTATTGGTGGTGTTGTTGTATATGTGGAATTCTAGCATACAAAATTAATTAAGCCATTTTGGTTTTGGTCTATATTTCAGTTTGAAACTGCTTCCCTTCAATTGCATAAACAATGCCTTTGTGTAAATAACCACGTCAGCAACTCATATCAACATGAAATAACAAATTTTACGCTTAGATATGAAATCACTATAAATTATGCTTTTGTTGCTGCTTCAAAATTTGGTGAGGTTATGACATTCTCGTAAACCATTATATTAAAGATTATATAGAAACAAAATTTACGTAACCTCTTTATTTTCTGTTTGAAACGTATATGGTGATGAGAATTCTTATCTCTTGTACAAGAGAGATTCATTGTTAAGTTTGCAAGTGTTGTTTATCAAAGCATGATGACATACAGAGACGAAGAAATTCAGTATTACACTTGAGTATAAAACTTCTTCATTCTTCCAGGCTTTAAATTCTCAAGAGGAAAACATGATTAAAGATTGCTTTCAAATAAGAATTCGTCTATATTGAGAACAAGTAAAATAAATCCATTCTATCGACACATAGAAAATGTAAATGATATGTTTTCACATTTGTCTCTGCCTGTAGCAGATAATAGTGACAGTCAGACATCTCACCACTTAAATACATTATAGATTATATTTGCTAACCAGTTCTACAAAGGTAGTAAATAACATTTCGATTTATCAAGAAAGCTTACTCAGAATATATATTGGAGAAGAATAAAACTTGAACGAATAATTTTGAATTACACACATTCACAATCACACAAGTACACGTACACATGCATTAACTCACTCACACACGCACATACGCATATACGCATATATATATATGTATGCGTGTGTGTGTGTGTGTCTCAAACAAGTCAAAAGAAAGGTCATTACATATTTTCTTATTATTAGATCAAATTTGGCTTAGAGCTGTTTCCAGTACATTACTGATAGGTTTATTCAATCGGTGTATTGATCAACTAGAAAATCTAAGAAAATTAATGCTAGCTTCATCAGAGCCATTTCTGGTTATAACAAACAGAGCAGTGGAGGAATGGCTGTTATATGGGGAAGAGGGGAGAAGATGGACAGATACAAGTAGAAAAGAGAATACAGGAAGACAGGTTGATTATTTTATATTTTAGTTTGCTTTCATGCTAAATTTAGAAATCTTAACATTAGTTAAAATCTTGATCCGTGATCCTCTTTTATTGGTTTAAAATTAAAAACCCGTTTAATCAGGTTAATCTCAATTTATATTTAACTTTCAAAAACTTTAACTAGCCATCATCCCATTTGTAACATCTCGCAATTCACCAGTATTTATATCCTGGCTAATAAGAGCATTCTTGACCTCTACAATATAGCTATCACTAATATCACTTTAGTTTCTAATATAATTACATTACTATGATAGTTAGAAACAACTAAACGTTTCAGTCTTAGACTGACCATGTGTATAAAACGACCATATAAAATTTCAACACAGCGGTTGGAGAATATCTAACCTATATTCACTGGTGCTTCTTTGCCCATTACGATCTTGTAATTTGAGTACGAATTTCGAAGCAGCAAACACGATCTTCAGGATCCTACTAGCAATGACAAACCTCAATTATTTAACGGAGTGAGGCATTGATCTCAGCATCACTTCGATCCCATCAATATGAACTAATGCAGGCCTTACACCGATGCAATATATAAGCCAGGACCGCACCTTCACCTCTAAGCAAACAATATTTGAAGCCACAAGTTTTTAACGCACCAAGGATAATGGTTAGTTGATGTCTGTCACAAGAAAGCGATATACGTAAACAAAGGTTTCAACTCAGCATTGTAAAAATGCGACAGATAAAGGTAACAAAGCCAAAATTTGTTATCAAATACATAAATGAAAAGATAGCAAATACTTTTATCATTGTTTCATCGAAGTTTCATGTTTCAAAACAAAATCCTATACCAGAAAGATATGATGTTGAAAGAACTACACACTTACAACCCCACACTTACACACGAATACATACACACACGCACTGACATATACATGCATAAATTCACACGTATAGCAACATATATACTATATATGTATCTATATGTGTGTGTATGAACGTATACATTTATGTATGTATCGGTATATAAATGTGTGTGTATGTATGTATGTATTGAACGAGAATGTATATAACTAACATAAATATATTTATATAACTAGTAAAAGATTTAAATTATATAAACAGATACGAGCATTCAAACGTATGAAACTAAAAGTTTCAATAGTAATGTCAAGTATCCACTGCTATAATGTGCCGAGGTATGGCAAATGAATGCAAATTTTACCAGAAATCTCCAAGCCTTCACCAAGGCAAATGACTCACAGATATACCAAATTTTCATATGTACATATTGTGACCAACACATTCTTCAGTTTGCTCATGACGATTTATTTAAGTCGGACTAGGTAGCTAAACTATTGGGGGAAAACAAACGCAGTCAGACAGGATTTGCTGTCAATCAAGATACAACAAGGACCTCAGACGGACAACACTTTAGGCAGAACGCCTGCAGTTCCAAGTAAAGTTGATTTTGGTAATCGGGGTTTTAGGGTATTTCTAGAATGTCCAGATGTTTCTTCACAGTGGATCGTATTGAACCCAATGTTCCCATGATAACAGGAATAACCTTTGACTCTCGCAACTGCCACATCTTTGTTACTGATATTTTCAGTTCTCCTTATTTTGTCAACCTGTTTTCTTCGTTTCTTTCTTTCTTCTGGCATTGCCACGTACATTATTAGGTACTCTTGCCTGCCCCTTTTAAAGACCACTTTATCCAGCATTCAGTGCGCTGCCACCTTGTCTGTGTGTGTGGAAATCAAAGTCTCAAGGTCTCTTGGGCTTCTGTTTTCGTCCTTTAATTTTCTGACGTATGTTGCTACCAAGCACTCGTTAGTTGATATCCATGCTTGCAGTAGAATAGCCAGTGGAGGTTTAGGCCTCCTGGTAGTGTGTACGCTTGTATCTTTCTGCGCAAGACTTTCACAAACGCTAACAAGGTGAGTTCTCTGTAAGTTCGTTGGGCGTGTGCGGTATATATCTTAATGAGAGTGACGTTATATTTCCCATTCCAATAACAGTACCAATAAAATACAGTCACACCTCTAGTCACCCTCTTTATTTGGTGACAGAATATCTATTCTCTGCCAGTGGTGCGGCTTATTGAAATCGTCATCATACGACTAGCGATGATACATATTGTGTCAGCTTGCTAAAATATTGTAAAAATTTTCTGGATACTCCCACGAATAATGGGTATTATATTTCCAATATACATGGAAAGATAACAATTCAGAACTTCATGATGCACCATTCTATTACCCAGAGAAAGAATTTCCTATACGCTTGCAATCTCCCAGCACTACGCTAAGCAGCATTATATAAACAATGTAACGCTACACAGATAGAAGATAGCAATGTAGAATAATTAATTGTATGTGTAAATAAATGTAGAATAAATATTTGGCGTAGCGAAGCAATATTCTAATCCACATGATGATAGAGAAATTTTACAAAGACTTGCTGAAATTTATACATTACGAGAATACAATTCAATATACCCAATGGAAAAAATTGTAACATTGGAATTCTCAAACCTGAAATATATGTCTTGAAAACTAAATTAAACAGAGGTAGCGTGAAAGGAAATCAGTCTTATCAAAACCAGAATGTGGAAGCTGGGTGGCTCTAGAAAGTCAGTTGATCTGATTTGAAAGAAAACCGAATTTTGTCAGTAGCATCACAGAACAGGGCACATTAGGTAACGTATGCTTGGTACACTGTACATGAGAAGGCAGAGTGGTGGCCATGCTTAGACTCATTTTGATCATGATTTTCCGTGATTGCAATGCACTTAAGACTAACATAATGCAATAGCTACTTGTGACAAGAAATTTTACGTGAGATTACATTGTACTAACGTACACACACACACACACACACACACACACACACACACACACACACAAAGTCGTGTGTTTATATAGAAACATATACACACACATGCACACAAATGCACACATACACACACATACACACACATACACACACACACATGGCGGGGTGCTGCAAAATTGGAGTATTAGTCAATTATGATTTTATTCAACATGTTCCCTTTTCACATTCACACACTCATTGCAGCGATCCTGCGGTTTTTTTCTAAGCTCTGTAAAAGAACTCGGATATTTAGACCTCCAACCTCGTTTATATAAATGTGTTTATGTATGTATCCATTGCAGGAAAAAATTTAGGATATGTAGGATTAGGATTTGCATATGTGTGTGTGTGTGTGTGTGTGTGTGTGTGTGTGTGTGTGTGTGCATATATATGCATGTGCGTGTAAGTGCTTCTCTTATGGAGATCGTACAGATAATGTAAATGAACATTTAAAACTAATATTAGAATAGTCAAAGCCAGTGGCATCACGCTACATTATTACACACTGATAAATTATGCTGATATGCTGTGCACGATAACCTAAAGATATGGATGTTATATAGTATATATCTAAATTATTTGTACAGATATATTTGTACGTCTACGTATATTTGCTACTATCAGTATCAGCTTATATATGAAGCCATATCCATATGCTTTAATGTGTTTCATCATTTTGTTTTCGTTGTTGCTTATTCTTTACACTTTAATCTTCTTGTAAATTAGAAGTTAATCAAGTGCGGGAAAATTCTATAATGATGTTATAATGGATTTATTTTCCTGATCAACCCTAATTCTCTTCCAGCACCAAAGCCAATTATGTTAATACGTTTATCATTCCATTGTTCTTATATGAATACACTTAACGGCACCTATGTTGAACAGAATATTTATAAAATTGTAATCTCACTGAATATGAGTAACTGAGGTAAAAATTGGCACCTGCAACAACAATTATTAGAAAACAAAACTCAATAATAATACTGTGTAGCATTCGTTTTGTCTTTTGTCAGTAAAGTATTATTTCTTATTTGCTTCCATCTAGAAATCAAAGAAAATAACTGTTATCCCTTGCAAATAATGCTTTTGTGACCTTGACATCAATGTTTTAAAATTGACCTATTTTCCATTATATTTCTGACAGATTCAACACTGAGTTGCTGAAGCAAAAATATCGTTATCGCAAATATTCCGCTCAGTACCACAGAATAATTTGTCCGTTGCTTGACCATGACCACTTCAAAATGCCACTTAGTGGCTGACTATATGTGCATCACTGATGATGGGCCGGAGTTATAGTCATGTGTTGAGAGGGATCCTTTGGGGTTTGAATAAATATAACAAAAGCAAAGTTTAAAGGAACTATTAGCCATTTTTCATACTTTCTAGAGGTAAGCAAATAAGAAACAACAGTTGCTGCAAAGAACATAATTCATGTTACCTACTAATTGGTTCACAGAATGACTCTTACAAAAGAATGTTAGTTGCATCGGAAAATATAGTTCTTTACTACACACAAAGCTTAAAATAAGCAGTTGAAATATTTCTTCATGAAATCGAGTTTTACATAATGGAAAACAATTATAAACAGCGAGCAAGTTTACCAGTGTAAAGCGATTTTGGTTACACTATGAAGGTACACTCATTACAGTGGAAATTTTACAGGTTCCAATTGCCTCAGTCTATCATATCAAAGCCATAAAAAGGTGAGACAATAGTTGTTTTATTGTTATTGATGAGGGGTTTTTTCCAATTAGCCACAACAATCTGCCTCCAAAAAAGGTATTCCAACTGTAACTATCTAATATGTTTAAGTTTATTTGGGACTCTATTCTTCAAAGAGAGTTTTCCATCTTAAGATAGTAGGCACAGGTTTCTGAAGGACTAGACCGCTATTTCTAGCTGATCAAATGCCTAGGAAACGAAATTATGGGGGAGGGGGCCAGCTGATTAGATCGACCCCAATACGTAACCGGTACTTAATTTATCGACCCCGAAAAGATGAAAGGCAAAGTTGACCTCGGCGGAATTTGAAATCAGAACGTAAAGAAAAACGAATTACTGCTAAGCATTTCGCCCGGCGAGCTAACATTTCTGCCAGCTCACCACCTTCGTTTCCATGAAATATGTCATTCATAATACACTGATTTATTTATTCCTATCACGCCCACTCTTAGCATATCATAGAAACATATTACTGACAAATAAATACGGTATATTGTTTGATTTGTTCATATGTGTTTTCGGGTTGTTGATTAAGCATACATCTATAACTCCCCTGTGCATTAAAGGACATAGAAAATTGCAATCGTGAGGCAACGGGTGGATTGAGAGAGATTGGCTTCTATTTCTGGCTTTAGAATATGTTCTATAGTTTCTTTTGTTGCATTATTAAATGTCAAATGTATTGTACAGAAAATCGAATACAGAATATCAGATTATAAAATAACAATATACAAATCAAACGGGTAAAATTTATTACATTAGAACAATCTAATATGAATACACTTGAACATGGCAAGGGCCATACTAGTCTCTTCTTGCTAACAATACTAACAGAAATTTGCAAAATATAGCGTTGCTGGTGAAGTTTTATGTTCAGTAAATAGGGTTTCTTAGTGTACGTTAGTGGTGGAAGTGTACAAAATAAAATCTTCCTTAAGACTATGGCGCTTTTCACTATTAAAATCGCTATCGTTTGCTTTATAGATATACCACACAACACATAAATAAATCATTATATTCCTGCAAAGATACACACAGAATTTATGTATAAATGTATGTATATACATGCCTCAGTGTGTGTGTATATATTTATATTTATGTATTTATGTATGTATGTATGTATGTATGTATGTATGTGTGTATGTATGTTAGACAACTTGTATGTATGTAGGAACGTATTTAAGTATGTACAGGACGCCACTAACGACCATAAATTTTATGAACATTATATCATGTAGAAAGTAAAATATTATCATTAAACGTGTATGTCCTTTATTCAACTTAGCTTAACACAGAAGAGACTGTCTCTTCTATACCTCATACACGTGTAAATTCAGCATTATCACACGACGTATATAAATATATGTATAGGCGGACGATAAACGATGATGATGATATATATATATGTTTATATTCATGTGCGTGTGTGTGTGTGTGCGTCCGTGTGTGTGCGAACGCGCGATGTGTCTGTACCCGACTTTATGTATTCACATAGCAACAGGGTAGGTGTTTCTACTGCCAAATCTATGTGTATATATATATATATATATATATATATATATATATAATATTGCGGATAAAATCCAAAATTACAGGTAAAAACTCAATTAAAATATATTTATTAAAAATTGAAATTAAATTAAATTTCACAGTATAAAATATATATAAATATATAGTATCAGGATTACTCGTTTGGCTTTCTGAATGGACTCGAGCAACGTAGATTCACATGTTTTACTCAAAATCACGGCGCATCGCTCGGCTTCGTAATTGAAATCATAAACTTACGATAACGAGTGCAACATTGTAACCACTAAGCTACACACCTACATACACATACACACACACACGCACACACACAAACACACACACACACACACACACACACACACACACACACACACATATATATATATATATATATATATATATGCGTGTGTGTGTATGTGTGTGTATACGTATGGTTTTATATTTCTACCTGATATCGCAACTGTTGCAATATAATAGATTTTCAGGCGATATATCACACCATGGCAGATTAATGAAAACAGAGTGATTATCGCATAAGGTTTTCAAAAATATGTTAAACCGACAGAAACAAACCAAACAGGCAAAGAAAAAAACTCATTGTATTGCCTTGCTACAAGTTACTGCATCACATATGCAGACTGTTGATTGATATCTGTATACACAAAATTGCACAATATATAATTGTAAATTTTTCTATAAGGCGGATGTTTCGATGCAAAACTGAACAGTACTGAGCATGATTTTATTGAAACATCAATAAGGTATCTAGTAGGGAAGGAGTAACTTTTATATTACATCTAATTATTTATTTATTAAACACCATCACAGCAATCATGGCATTGAACCTGTTTCTTTATGGTGAAATAGCCAACAGAATCAAGGCATCTATTTTGCTCAAGCAGACGATTTCTTCGTATTATTTTCTCTTTATATTAATTTCTTTGCAATAAAACGTATCGTTATGATATGCTGATGGACATGTCTTTTGTTATTATTTATTGTTTTTATTTTTATTTTGTACTGTATGTATATTTTTGCAATATTGTATATTTTCATTTCTTTTCCTTCATTTTTTTTTTTTCAAATTTTTTGTCTTATATATATTTACATTTTAATGTATTATGTTATATTTTATGTTCAACGAAGTTCAGTATGAGATAAATGAAATCATTATCCGTTTCGGCAAATAAACATTACATTAAACATTTATTAATCTAGAGATAATGAGCTGCAGAAAAATAATAAAGAAATAAATACAACAAAAAAAAAGGAAAAAATAATTGGATAGGAATTTCTATAACGCCCACTTACAGAGACGAAGAAAAGAGAAACAAGTAATATCAAATCAAAATTTCAGAAGTCTTATGGTTTGTATCATTTTCTCAAAATAACTTCAGGCCTATCAATATGAAAAAGATGTTATAAAAATCGCTATCGTTAAGACGATAGCTATTCTTTTATTCTCGCTTTCAATAATTGAATCTCCACTAAAGTAATGCAGAAAATGTATTTAACGCTCATAGAAAAGGTGGTAAGACCAAATAAATGTACATATTTATGAATGGATTCTCAGGAATCAGGAATTTCATATGCTTCACTAGATAATGGTAACATGCGATGGATAGATGTCATATATATATATATATATATATATATATATA
>NC_068992.1:53221263-53221982 GCF_001194135.2 Octopus bimaculoides
AGAGAGAGAGAGAGAGAGAGAGAGAGAGAGAGAGAGAGAGATAGATAGATAGATAGATAGATAGATAGATAGATAATCAAAAATAAGCGGATTTCAAAGATGGTGCCTAAACATAAGTACCATATTCAATCTTGAATCTAAATCTAAACCGTCTATATAGATAGATAGATAGATAGATAGATAGATAGATAGATAGATAGATAGATAGATAGATAGATAGTAGATAGACAGACACGGACACACACACACAGATAAGATAGATAAGGAAAATAGGTCAAGGTAGAAAAAGCTAAAATAATTTTATCATGAAGAACATTTTAGTAGCGGTTCCAGTCTTTACGACATTTCAACAGTGAAGCAGGTAAATCTATTAAATTGTGAAAAAAATTATACATTTGTACATACATATATACATATGTGTATATATGTATATGCATTTATTCGTGCATGTATACTTTTATGTGCATGTTTTTTTGTGTGTGTGTGAGTGCGTGCGCGTGTGTGTTCATATATTATTTTTAAGGAAGAATATTACTGACCGTAACTTCGAAGTTTTGACCTACGAAATTAAAGCCATCGATCAGAATAATGCCAATTTTTGAAAATTATTATAACTGAACAGTAATATATGTTTGTGTGTGTGTGTGTGTGTTTGTGACTGTGTGTTGTCTGTGTGTGTGTGTTTGCGTCTGTGTGTTGTCTGTGTGTGTATATATATA
>NC_068992.1:53222555-53224723 GCF_001194135.2 Octopus bimaculoides
ATATATATATATATATATATATATATAGTCTGTGTGTGTGAGCGAGAGAGAGAGAGAGAGAGAGAGTGAGAAACAAACAGAGAGAGAGAGAGAGAGATAGAGATAGAGAGAGAGGGAGAGAGAGAGATATTATGTGTGTATAGAATTTCGTTTATGTATTAATTGCTGTACAAATTAATATTTTGTAAACAAAATTGATCAACCTACTGAAATCATGGTTTGTATTAGATTTATTGAATGAGAAATTACAAATGTTATAAATTATGAACCTCTAAATCTTAATGCAAATTGCCTTGTAAAATTTAATTTTGCACTTCCTTCTCCGATATTAATATGTACAAACACACTACTTATTATTTATTAGGCAATTTATATTTCTAATGTACATTTAATAAGCCAAAAAATGAAAATATAGCGACTAAGATCTGTCACAGAACAATAAAGTCTCTTTAAGAAATTGTTATGCAGCAATATAAATTGAAGATTATCTACGCAACAATGTTTATAATTATTTAACTCTTTTGCATTTTAAAAATTTCTAAATATATTAAGAAGTATTTGTAGAATCTAACCGCTGTACAAAAGAGTCAGGATATTAACTTCGTTGTATACGTTTCTAAGGAGACGTTGAGCTAAGTTGTTACCAGCATGGTATATGATTTATATATAACCTCAAGGCTCTTTATGCTTTTTTTTTGTGGCGTTGGTTCTCTTACAAGTAATTTACTGATGAGGTAATAAGAACATATTGATGCTGTAGATGAATGTTTTTCGCAAAATGAAGATCTACAACACAGAACTTGCCAATTTATACGAGCCTGGAATAACTAGTGGTCTGACACACTCCCTTGTAACTCATGAACTAAAATATATATCAGTCAGTCAGTCTCTCGCTTTCTCCCTCTCTCCCCCTCTTTCTCTCTCACTATACATATATATATATATATCATACACACACAAACTCACACACACACAAACACATATATATAATTTATCTTATCTTACAATTTTCAATAGCGCGCTAAAGAGCTGTAGACTCAATAAATAGAGTAGCTTAGATCAAAATCATGGAAAGCTATATGAAATGGCATATTTCCTCGGTTTAATCAACTCTTCTCTCAAAAAGTTAAAAACAGTATTTCGAAAATATGAACAGACTACACTTTAAGATACTTTCGATTAAATCGTAGGTAGGGAATTACAATGAATTTCAACTTAAGTACAATGAATTTCAACTTGAGTTGCAGAAAATGAACAAAATTATTTTTATGAAGAACGAACTAAATGCAAATAGGTTACAAGTTGTCCAAACATACGATGGGATAACGTTTTTTCACGCTATCCGCTATAAGAACAACATATTTTTCCCAGAACTCTCTATCTGAAACTGGAAAAAAGACATTCGTTAATATTCCCCTCGTTAACCTAAAAATATGAATCGGTCAAACAGAGCCACTTCATGAAAGTATCTTAGAAAAATTACGAAAGTAAGCAACACAACCGCATTTCATTTTCCAAATACAAAATTATTATAAATACTATGTAGAATTTCAGAAAGAGAATTACCAATATTTATATATCTCCTATTATTTCTAACGGATCAATTATTTCTAACTGATTTAAGGAAAAGTAAACAATGAACGCTTTCTTCCATTTAAGTTTAATAAAATGAATATTGAGAAATATATCTTAAAATACTACAAAAGATAAACATCCAGCTTTATTTTCATCAAAATGTTAGGTAATGGCACAATTAAAATGCCTACCACATTATATTCTCTTAGTGCTTCACCTTACGCATGCTCAAAAGGATTCTCAAAGGAAGGTGGAATATAAGAGAATCAAATATTCGAGAAAACGTCTATCGAATCGATTCTTTTCCCAAAAAGTTCTATTTAAATTGAAAATTTAAATTATAAACAATAAAACGAGCAGTAGTTATTCGTTTTTTATAATATATTATGCATACTCCCCACATTCACTACTCTAAATATCGCTTGTAAACCAGCAGAACATGTGGCACTTTAGAGCATGTAATTTATAATTCAAACATAATTGCAGAGTTGTTACAATAAATAAGGAACTAATTTTCTCTCTTTCTGTCTCTTTCTCTCTCTCATTCTGTGTATAAATATATATGTGTGTATGCGTGTGTGTGCATATATATA
>NC_068992.1:53224745-53228559 GCF_001194135.2 Octopus bimaculoides
ATATATATATATATATACAGAGATAGAGAGAAAGAATGTGAGATAGAATATAAGTTTACATGCTTCCGGTTGCCACATCGTACACTATTTATTCTTGCGTAGGGAACCTCACGAATTTGTATGATAAATATGCACTGCTAACGCATGTTTTGCTACACAAATTGGTATATTCTGCTAATGTGCTCATATCATTTTTCATTTGTGATTACAAACAATTTTCCCTCAATATGGATATCCTTAATACATATCCCAAGGTGCCAACAAAGTGAAATCCATCTAGAAGCCTCTGTTTCATTTAACTGGTTTAAACGGAAGATCTATGTCGCAACTATGTCACAACATACATATACACACTATACATACATAAAAGCATATACGTGTATATATATATATATATATATATATATATATGTATAATACACAATCACATATATCTACAACATGCGTGTGCGTGTGTGTGCATGCATATGTGTGTGTCTGTGTGTATCTGTCTGCTTGTGTGAGTGTGTATTATAAAGGGATTCCATTTTTAAATCCGTCTCAAAGTCATCTTTGATTTCTGAATTAAGCCCTCGTATGATCTTATTTGGCATTAGACGTAAGCCGTCACCTACTTAACACCAACACGACACACGTTACATACAATATCTTGGTCCTAACTAAGAGTTAAAATTCTACTTTCTTGCAAACATTCTCACCAAGAATACGTTTCTCCTTCCAGCAGTCTTGGAGATTATTACGGGCCATAGACATTACGTTCCTTCTAAGAGATAACACTCAACAGGTGTCTCTCATTTCCTTGTAGTTTCGGTTCATATATATTAAATTTCATCGAATTCATAAATTACGTTGGGGGGAAAACTATATGTTACTCTAAATATGATGTAAAATAAATTCGATTTGCTCTTCCTGAGAATACCATTTTCTTTATAATCCAGGTAGTAAAAAACTGTCAGATCAACTATCCAATAGAATTATGAATCGGAACTTTTGCGTACCATGCTTACATAATATTTTCTTCATATTAACTATAGGATATAACCATGTTCTTTCTGCGATTTCAATCAGTAATGAAATGTTGATCTTTATTTTGAATTCATATTTTCGATCATACAAAATCAAGTTATTTTCTATATTTAATTATATGTATAATCTCTCGTTATGTTATGAATGTACGTTGAAAATTTATTATTGACCGGAAGAAAACTTGTATTTGTAAGCGTGGGTCCGAAGAATATTCTGAAAGCGTGATCTTCATTTTCTAGGTTTTTCCATAATAATTTCCTTTTATTTTAGAATGTCGGTAATTTTCGTAGAAAATATATCCATATATCTTTGATGTAGCTATATTACTTTCTTGCAAGCAGTCATACCTAACATTTATCTAACATTTCTGTTGAGGTCAATTTGCTAGTCGAAAACAAAATGAGTTCAAAATTTATACAGAATATGAGAAAACCAAATCTTGTGTATATTGTTGCTGTGTATATTGCTGTTATTTAGCTCCACCACAATTGAATCAGAGCTGAAGATCCAAACTTGAAATTTAAGTCATTTTTTCTATGACCATCCTGTCTTTCTTGTTACGATACTTAATCTACTTGTCACCTACGATATTTGAGATAGTAGGGCGTAGTATGTAGGATGTTTGGTTGCTTTTTCTAGTAGTTAGAGTGATCTTATATAGTTACTAATTCTTTGGCTGCATCTATGTAGTTAAAGATTTGAATTAGGGACGATAATACATTTCTTATAATTTTAACGTATTCGGTTGCAAGTCAGAGTAAGATATTAGCTACACACATTTGAAAATATTGCCAATAATGAATATATTAATAAGGCACGTTTTAGCGGGAATTGTGTTCATTAAGAGAGAAAGAATACATAATAACATACACATATAATAGTAACGTATGAAAATGCTGGGAAGACCTGCATTCATTTCATTTGACAGCGTAAATGAGTATAATAAATACGTATTCATAGGAAATAGACGCATTAAGAACAGCTGCTTGCGTTTGTTAAGTGAGCACACATGAGGAAATGAATAAGATATTAGTAAGGATCACACATATGAATGGAGAATCTATACCTTCCTAATGAATGAATATACAAGGTAGGGGATGTGACTGTTAATAAGGACATCAAGCACCATTATCAACCGCCCATCTCTGTATCGTCTTTCAAACATCATGTATCAGTCACCGCATTAGAGATATTACTGTATGTTGGTAAACGTATATTGGAATTCACATCTTCATAAGTTATGCAAATGCATAAAACTTCTACGAGGGAAGTTAAATTTGTTGCTCTCAAATACACGCATGCAAACACGCGTGTACATGTGTGCACGCTCGTTTGTGTAATTCGATGCAGAAGTTAACGAGGAATATTGTCGTTTCACCTGATTTCAACATCTTTCCAAAACCTCATTCTGCCATCGAAAAACACAAGGAGGCACTTGAATTTATAATCATTGATACATTGTGTATCGATACCAACACTCGAATGTATTAGTCTGGAAATATTAGCTGTTCGTACGATATGTACGATATATAAAGGCATGTAGAAAATATGTTGGAGGTTTCTCTGATCCATTTGCAAATGGATGTCGTAATGGTGTAAAATGGTAATATAATTAATCATACTCTATTTGCCGAATAGTTCGTATACGTTTCTCAAATAATTTTAAATATTATATTGAGTGAATAAAAATATGCCTTTGTAAAAGTTGTAACTTCTTCAATCTCCAACGCGGGTATTCTAAATTACACATTTGTTTCTGATATAAATTGTTTCGTGAACATAAGTGGGTATGATATTGCTACACACACACACACACACACACACACACACACTCACACACCCACCCACACACACACACACACACACACAACAAAAAACAATATTCAAAAGCTTAAGGTACAAAATAGTTCATTTGCTTCAAACGTCTTACGTCTTACAATATACATGGACAAAGTTTTTTTTTTTTCTGCCATGCTCCGGAGTGTATGAAACGCACATGGTAAAAACTTTGAAAAATATAGTTCAATCTTAGAATTGACAAATAATTTATAGCATAAAACATTCGCTGTCAACTTCTCTGCCTTTTCAGGGATAGGGAAGAAATGTCCGTTCACCGAAAATTGAACGGAAATTGTTAACTACTTTTTGTTATCTCATTCAGTACATTTTGTCATCTAAAGACAATGATACATTTCAATATGCTCGAATGGAAGAAACACAGAAGCAAATCAGCACAACAATTTATGGGCATATATATCTTGTTGAAATACGTAGTTACATATTAATGGATGTAACAATGAAAATGTATAGATTACCAAGGTCGGATGACAATTTTTCTTGCGTTTTTCAACACGTATTTTGAAAAAAATAATTCTAAACCATGCAGTTTGCTACAATAATCAGTATTCTGCTCAAGTATTGACTTAACTCTATTTCTGAATTCTATAGAAAAACAAAACACACAGTGATTACCCAATGGCCCAGATCTTTATAAATCTCCGAGAACAATGTTGTGATACAAAGAACAAATGCATTGACAGTATCTATGCGGGTTATTTCAATTTATTATGCTCATGTTCCATCGAATCCAGGTGATCCGTTTTCCTCTTTCTTGTGGATAAATACATTACAAGTAATAATGTACTTCAATCAATCGTATGGACGAATATTGCTTGCAAAATGAACGTCGGTGGTGAAAACATATACATATACAGGGAGAGGTATACACATAAATATAAATATACAACTAACGCACGCACACAAACCTCGTATACATACATGTATATAT
>NC_068992.1:53228624-53229360 GCF_001194135.2 Octopus bimaculoides
ATATATATATATATATATATACATAGATATACTACACACTTATTTACATCGCACTCGCATTCCTATGTATAAACGTAAACATACAGTATCATATACGGGAAGACCTCTCTACATATACAAACTCAGACACACACACACTCGCACGTACACACACACATACAAACACACGCTTACATATACATACACACACGGACATATTAATGTATAAAGCAATAAATGATATACGTAGACACTTAAAGATGGCTCTCCAAATCAATAGCTTGTTACTACATCGCTTGAATGACTGCCAAAATGCTTTGCAGTCGGTCATCTTTCTGATGTGAGATACAAGCTTTATATCATAAAATATTAACCATCCGATATATTGCTTTCAGTTTCCATTAATAATAAAGATATGCCGTTTACCTCCATCATAACCTATAGAAACAATGGTGTGTAATGTTGTGTATGCGTGAATATGGGTGTATGTATATGTGTATGGATGTACGTGTTCGTGTCTTTTTATTTGTGTGTCATATATAGATATACGTGATGCAAAATTGACCATATTGTAAGATATTAAAATCCTGTTCGCGCAAACGACGAATTTTTATCTGGTTCCGCTGAAGCCACTATTTTATTACTTAATGTTGCTCTATGGTTGAGATGTCTCCCTAAGTCAGAAAGTAAAGGTACGAAAATGGCAGCACTAAAAAGACGTGAAACAACAGATGATATATATATATATATATATATA
>NC_068992.1:53231101-53233447 GCF_001194135.2 Octopus bimaculoides
CATTAGGTGTTTTCGCTTTTTAAACACTACAACGCCCGGTCTGGGAATCGAAACTGCGATCCTACGACCGCGACTCTGCTGCCCTAACCACTAGGACACTGCGCCTCCACCATTCTTTCATAGTGGTTTATTATTTAACACACTCACCGGTAAATTTCCATTCATTTACTTATTTATTTTTCCTAGAATTTTCCTTTCGTCTTGCAACATTTTAAATAGTCGTTTATTGAAAAGGTTTGAAGACGCAAAGAAAATTTTAGGAAAAATAAATAAATGAGTGGAAACTTTACCGGTGAGTGTGTTAAATAATAAGGCTCTAAAAGAGAATGACTTTCCCCAAACACAAGAAAATGTGTGTGTGTGCGTGTGTGTTTGGATGGCAATTAAGGCAATATAATTATCATGAGAAGCTGTAATTTACCATTATCTCCTAAATAATTACTGTGTTGCTGCTCCTGCAACAGCCGCCGCCACCGCTTTCAATTTCACCTCCATGGCACATATAATTACTTACGTACTCCATTGGCGCGTTAGAAATAACGGCTGCTTAAATTAAATGAAAGCCGTATTGAATACATCACTCGTAAATACGCAAAAAGACAGGATGATCACGGCTGTAAACCCTTTCTTTTGTTGCATTACACTAGTTTAAATACAGCCCATGTGTTCGTTAGTTATGATGTAAAGTTACTTGCCTTCGATGTTACCCACTTTTATTTCGTAGAACAAACATAAATCCTACTGAATCAGCTAGATAAAAGAGCAAAAACCGGAGTCCATTAAATCAAACATTTCTAGAATATGGATTTCTGTGGTTACCACTTAAAGTGGAGGCGCATTGGCCCAGTGGTTAGGGCAGCGGCCTCGTGGTCATAGGATCGAGGTTTCGATTCCCAGACCGGGCGTTGTGAGTGTTTATTGAGCAAAAACACCTAAAAGCTCCACGAGGCTCCGGCAGCGGGTGGTGGCGAACCCTGCTGTACTCTTTCACCACAACTTTCTCTCACTCTTACTTCGTGTTTCTGTTGTGCCTGTAATTCAAAGGGTCATCTTTGTCACACTGTGTCACGCTGAATCTCCCCGAGAACTACGTTGAGGGTATCCGTGTCTGTGGAGTGCTCAGCCACTTTCACGTTAATTTCACGAGCAGGCTGTTCCGTTGATCGGATCAACTGGAACCCTCGACGTCGTAAACGACGGAGTGCCAACAACAACCACTTAAGACATTTTTCGGAGACGGAGTCGTACGTTTGATATCATCTTTCAATGAATTAGTTTGGTATTTATTTCAGTCAATTTAAAAACGGCTTTCTCTCCACCAAGTCAGATTCTATTATATTAACGACGATAAAATATAGTGTCATATAAGCAGAGGAACTGGGATAATCACAATACGAACACTTTTAAGATCTCTTTGAATAGATGTAATTTGGTAGTAAAAAAAAACAAAAATAAGCATTTCTAATTATGTTATCATGATGTGAAGGAAATATATGTCTCTGAGCGTGTTGTGTGTATTTGAGTGTGTGTGTGTGTGTGTGTGTGTGTGTGTGTGTGTGTGTGTGCGTGCGTGTATTTGAGTGTGTGTGAGTATGTGTGTGTGAATGAAATAGAGTTATCTATGTCTTATATATGAATCAAGAAGAATGATCCATGCCTTCCGTCAAAAATAAGTTATATATTCATGAATCCATATAAGACCGATATTAACGTCTGCGTCTTCTAATTTCTTTCACGCAGTAGCAACAATTTCAAAGTGAGATGATCATATGATATACAGCTCCATTCATTGTACACTTATGGACTGCAAGAACTTATCTTTCCTCGAGACCAGAAAGATATATTTATGTGACTTCATCCAACTTATTACAAATAACTTCACAATTTATTCAAACCGCACTGGGCCCCTTAAGATTCATATACTGATGTTAGATACACACACACACGTGGCTTTGTGGTAAGTAGCTTGCCTACCAACCACATCGTTCCGGGTTCAGTCCCACTGCGTGGCACCTTCGGCAAGTGTCTTCTACTATAGCCTCGGGCCGACCAAAGCCTTGTGATTGGATTTGGTAGACGGAAACTGAAAGAAGCCTGTCGTATATATATGTATATATATATCTATGTATGTGTGTGTATATGTTTGTGTGTCTGTGTTTGTCCCCCCAACATCGCTTGACAACCGATGCTGGTGTGTTTACGCCTTTGTAACTTAGCGATTCGGCAAAAGAGACCGATAGAATAAGTACTAGGCTAACAAAGAATAAGTCCTGGAGTCAATTAGCTCGACTAAAGCGGTGCTCCAGCATGGCCGCAGTCAAATGACTGAAACAAGTAAAAGAGTAC
>NC_068992.1:53234230-53237462 GCF_001194135.2 Octopus bimaculoides
GAAGAAGAAGAAGAAGAAGAAGAAGAAGAAGAAGAAGAAGAAGAAGAAGAAGAAGAAGAAGAAGAAGAAGAAGAAGAAGAAGAAGAAGAAGGAAGTAGATGATTTTTCTTTACTTCATTGAATTTCGTTCAATTAATTTCAGATTCTGGAGTATTGGGCGAAACTTTTAGTGGTATTTCGTTTGTCTCAACGTTCTGAGTTTCTCCGCGGTCGACTTAGCCGTTCTTCCTTTCGGGAATAATAATTTAAGTACCAGTGAGACACTGGCATCGATGTAATCGGCTAGTCCCTTCCCCAAATTTCAGGCCTTATGCCTACAGCAGAAAAGATTATTATTATTATTATTATTATTATTATTATTATTATTATTATTATTATTATTATGTCTCCTTCATATAATTTTATATCATGGAATATATAAAATTAGGATTGAGTATTAGTTGTGTTAATTAGACATGTGAATCTATCTAAATACATACGTATAGACAGGCACACTGATACAAATGTTGTAGTCATATACATATATGCGGGAATATTTGCATACACATACATACACATGTGTGTGCGTGTGTCTCTGTGTATATGCGTTGTGTCTGTGCGTCTGTTTTTGTATATATATATATATATATATATATATATATATATATATATATATATACACATACATACGTATATTCGCCTTTTCAATTATACTTGTAAGCCTTGGTACAAAATTCACCATTTACTTACTTCCTCTATATGGCAGCATCCATCCGGCACTTAATTATCTTTCAGTAAAGTGTAGCAGAACGTTATTAATTTCACATTTCCTTAGAGACTATATTTTCCACACGTTCAGTATTAGTGTCGGAAAAACTCAAGAATTTTCAGCCACTTTTTAATATTTTACTAAATACCCAGCATTCTGAAAATCAAGGTTATGATGAAGCCAGCTTGTTATTTCTTTAATATTGTCTAAGTAAACCATACAATATAATGCTAAAAAGTTACACTAATTGAATGATAGCAACCTGTTTCGAAACGATTAATTATATATACCTGTCTGTATCTGTGTATATATGTGTGTGTGTGTGTGTGTGTGTGTGTGTGAGTGCACGCACGCTTGTGTCTGTGCTTGTGTGTGAACGTGTGTCGACGCGTGTATTGATTTGGCAGCACATACTCTAAAATTGGAACGATACAGAGATTTACATCGCCCGTGCACAATGACGAAGCGTTCTATATTTTTCTAGTCTAATCGTAGTTTAAAGTGTATCGTAGTCTTCCTTCGTCCAGTTATATCTGTTTTTGCGTAGAGCGTTTATGTGCTCTGTCGTGACATAACGACCATCCGAGGCCAGATCACCGCCCCCTGATATGGGCGGTTTCGGACGGGCTGTGAGAGAAACCCTCTTCATGATCGGCTATAGCTTCATTCTCGCCGTTAATTCTTTCATTGTTGTGTTACATCATGATTTATAGAGTCGTTCGTGGGGGTTCCCACGAGAGTTGTTATTGAGATCCCATCTCTCTCTTCCTCTCTTTATTTGTATATAGACGTGCACATGTATGTACATACACACATATATAAATATCATGCTTGCATTGTGTCGCTTCCAAAGCAGAGATTATCATTGTCACTATCGTTCTACCTATAGCATTTAAAAATATGAATTTCTATCATTAATAATAATGATAATAATAATAATAATAATAATAATAATAACAATAATAATAATAATAATAATAATAATAATAATAATAACAATAATAATAATAATATTTTATTGTCTCTGCACAACGTCTGAAGCTGGAGCTGTACTATGTTGTACCAGGGTATTTTTTGAGCACCGGGGTACTCGAGCAGTTCCAAGCAGTGCTGTTTTCTGCAAGTGCTCCACCCTTATTGCAGTCCCTAACTGTTCCGTGTACTTCTCAAGATTTTTACTCACTGCTACCAAGACTCCGACAATTATTGGTACTACCACCACCTTTATCAGCGACCACAACTGCTTACCGTCCCAAGCTAACCTGTCATGTCTATCGACTTTTCTTTCTTCCTTATCGCATACCTCGTTGTCAGCTGAGCATGCTTTATCTATGATCGAGCATCATTTTATTTTCTTTCTCTATTAACACTATGTCTGGTGTCTTATTTTCTATCTCATGGTCGCACTGAATCGTAAAATCCCATAGGATCTTCGCATTCTCATTTTTGATGATGACTTCGGGTTTATGTTCGTACCACTCTTTTGTTTTGTAAAGTCCATATTTGCTGCAAAGTGCCCAATGGACAATCCTTGCTATATTGTCATGACGTCTCTTATATTCTTTCTGGGCTAGTGCGGTACATTGACTAGTATATGCCATACAGTTTCAAAATCTTGTCCACAAATTCTGCACGTATTACCTTCCGATACATTGTCTATTTTGTATATGATGAAATTGGTTGTTAATGCATGCTCTTGAGCAGCACATGATTATCATTATTAGTATTTCTAATACAAATGCTGATCACCAAGACAGCAAACTGTGACGCCGGCTGTATTTATCACGATAACATATTATAATATTACAACAATTACAAAAGCACACGCGTAAGCAACTCATTTCATTATTTGTAAATTGTTATTTTGTGTTTCTCCTATGAATACAGTTTCCAGTATTCTTTAGGTTTCTCACTCAAGTACTCAAAATATAACCAGACGTATATAGACCATCAAAAAATCATTAAGCAGCTTTCTGTCGAAATTACATAATCAACATAATCTGGGTTTCATAATTCAGTTCTCTCAGAGTCTGATGTGCCTTGCATAATGGCATATGCAAATGATAAAATTAATTACAACTGGCACTTAATGACATGGATTTCTATGCCACGAAGAAGGATAATTTTGTGAATCTGATTTATAAGAACTTCACTCTCCTTGAGCAAATGTTTGAGGCATTAAACCAAGAACATCCTAGGCCGTACTGTAAAAAAATAATACGCTAAGTCTAATTATGTTGCATCCTGTGGTGAATTTCATCTCCTGTTATCGAAAACATTTGCCTCTAGGAATTTCATTACACTGCTGAGAACATTTGGTGGGTAATATCTCACCGAGATAATTATGAATACCTTGTGGATTACGTGGCACACACATATGTGTCTATAAATGTGTATATATATATATATTATAAGGTTTTTCAACTTTTAAATTTTCATATTCATCCTCTGGAAGAATTATTATAATATATATATATATATATA
>NC_068992.1:53239701-53242898 GCF_001194135.2 Octopus bimaculoides
ATATATATATATATATATATATAAATATATGCACGTACATATTTTCATATTTATGAGCCTCAGTCTCCTAGATGCGAGTGTCAAACATTTTTATCAGTGCCGATTTTCATCATGAGGAGTTAGGAAACAGTGACGATTGCGAATTCTCAAAGTATAATTATAATCTTAAGCTTATAAGCGTACACCATATATTGGCAAGAGAAAATACTCAAAAAATGGGGCAGATAAAATAGGTAAAACTATGAGCACACATTAATATGCATTTTTTCCGATGAGGGCTTACACGCCCCAATATTAGACTATTTTTTATAGCTAATATACGGTGTACGCTTATAAGCATAAGTTTGTAATTATATTTAGAGAATTGTCACTCCTCACCGTTTCCTAACTTACGCAGACAAGCATCCTTAGATGTATATATTTCTCAAACCTAAAACTTCGAAGCTAAGTGCAGTAAATTAATGTACTCGATTGGGACTAAGGAGCAGAAAAATCGGCCCTGATGGAAGCGTTTGGAGTTCCTATCTCTGTCACGAATATGATTAGCTACTTGATGTTTATTATCTCAGCCGAGTTTAGTAAATGCTTTTTATATCTTCCATCACAGTAGGGAAATACTTTGTGGAGCCAAACTGTCTCAACAGGTGTAAAGCGTGGGCTAATA
Organism: Octopus bimaculoides; assembly: GCF_001194135.2. Lineage (NCBI taxonomy): Eukaryota > Metazoa > Mollusca > Cephalopoda > Octopoda > Octopodidae > Octopus > Octopus bimaculoides. Next base: position 53,240,366 of record NC_068992.1, read on the forward strand.
AATGTGGAAAACCAATTTAAAAGCTGTTACATAATTCACAGTGTGATATGCATATTATTTTGTTTTTTCTATTGATGCAGAAATCGGGATGAATCTGCAGAAGTTTCTTTTCGTGAATCAATAATTAAAGCTCTAGATTGTTGACTTGAGGCTGCAAAACTATCGCATAACGGATATACTTTTCATTAATTATCAATCTCTGGTCGTGAAACTGCTATTCACATCTCGCTGTCTCGATAATTATTGTACATTAATTGGCAGTTTGTAATTAAGTGTAAGCTTGCATCTGTGAAGTACTTAAAAAGTGCTGCTTACTTGTTCACGCAACGATTAAAAGATTACTTGTACTATTATGAATACCAAATATAATGCTGAAATTGCTAGATAAAGAAAAGAAAAGAAACAGTCTTAGGTTTAGATGTTAATGAATTAATGCTGTATAATTATAATGGAATGAATGCATTTTCATATTATGTGTGTGTGTATATACATACATACATACATACACACATACACGCATACATACATACATACCTGCATGCATGCATACGTTGCGATTGTTTCAATGCACATAAATTATTTCAATATTATGTTTTAACACTTATGCACAGAAACGCACAAAATAGTGGTTTGTGTTTGCTTATTCCCAGTTTAAAATTGCACAAGTAAATCCACCACACTTTCAAACCTGTAAAACAACGGGACACCATATATCATAGAGTACGTTTTCCATGTAGATGTTGTGCATTTCAGAAAGTTTGGGACTGTTTTTACGAGAAGCAGTTATAATTATCTTCGAATGTTGTTATATATTGTGTATCATTATTATATAGATAATAAGCTAAGATACTAACTTTTGTTATTCCAGATCGAAGAAAACGGCTGTAATGACACTTTGAACACATCATACTAAGCACTGCTTGCCATAGCTAACTCGTTTGCAGAATGCACCCGGGACGAAAAGTGGATCCTTAATGATAACCATAAACGATAAGGTCAATGGCTTGATCCTGATGAGCCACCCAAACATTTCTCAAAGCCAAACTTACATCATCAAAATATTATGGTGAGTGTCTGGTGGTCTGCAATTGGTGTGGTGCAATACAGGTTTCTGGAAGCCAATCAGAGCATTACAGCTGAGGTTTGCTGCAATCAACTCGCTGTAACGGATGCCTACTTGCACTGGTGAATCGGCGTGGCCCAATTCTGCCCCCCCCCCGATAATACAAAGCCACATGTTGCGAGAATAATGCGGCAGAAGCTCAGACTTAGGATACGAAACTTTACCACATCCTCCATATTTTTCGGATCTCTCACCCACTGACTACTATTTTTTAAAGCATTTTAACACGTTTGCTATAAAACTTTCAGGTCCAAATTGGAGGTGGAATCAGCTTTCAAAGATTTCTTAGCATCAAAACCAATAAGATTTTGTCAAGGAATATAAATAATCTCATTGATCGATGGCAGCGATGCATACATGTTCACGACTCATACTGTTATTAATCAAAACAGTTTTATTGTTAATTTTTCCAGAATAAAATTATGTTTCTGAAATCGGCCATTATTTTCAGAACAACCTAATATTATCTTTGAGTGACAAGATTTTCGTAGATAATAAGGTAATGTTGGATTTATCCCTAATATTGGGCATTGTGATCCTGCCCTACAATTACAACTGGGGATATTGTTTACCCTATCATTAACATTTATAATGCCGTCTTCGAGGTATCGCTCAAATTCGTAGAAGTATAACCAAGTGTTATGTCACTATTTTTCAAGTCATTATAATAGGTATTATTACTTCTATTTATATTAGCCCTATAATTTTGGATTATATCATTAGATATTATGCCATCAACCAGTAACGATTGTATTTGCGATATCTGGTGTTTCATCAGCGGTTTATTGGCTCTGTTATCTATACTGACTGCATCATTACTAGCTGAGAATGGGTTCTCAGTATTATCCATGATATTATAGATTCTTACATGTCTATTATTATTATTAGAATCAGAATTAGGAGTTAATCTACTATTACCATTATCATTATTATTATTATCAATCTAGCGGTCTAATTTTATGCTTCTTCTGTTCAAGCAAGTTATAATCATAGCTATATATGGAAAGGTGGAATATGAGAGTTTGATTCTCATTCAAGAGAAAAGTTAGCTATACTTAAGTTAAGCTGTAAAGATTTTTTTCTCCAGAATCGCCATAAACTTATATATATTGGTAGAGATTACGCAATTGAAAGGAATGTTATACCAGTCCACGTTATTATTCCTAGTATTTTTATGTCTATGAAAGCGAATCATATCAGCACCGCTGCTATTTTCCGAACATCGAGTTTGATTATTAATTTCAGTTTCATTATCGGTATTTATTTTATTATTAGACTCAGCTCCATTCTTTTCATTCAAGTTCTTGTAATGTTTACATTAATCAATTAAAAGAAGCTGCTTGAAATGGCCGTAATGTATTGACACGTGTGCATCTTTCTGATATATATATATATATATATATATATATA
>NC_068992.1:53243035-53244374 GCF_001194135.2 Octopus bimaculoides
TATATATACGTCGTGCTTCTTTCAGTTTCTGTGTACCAAGGTCATTCACAAAGCTTTGGTTGACCCGAGGCTACGGTAGAGGACAATTGCCCAAGGTGCTCCGCAGTAGAATTGAACCCGAAACGATGTGTTTAGTAAGCAAGCTTCTTATCACGCAACCTCTTCTGTGCCTTTATAAATATGAATTTATAATCTGTTCGTAAAGACTGGGGGTTTCGAAGCAGTCATCTATAGTTGTACTCTTTACCTATGTATCAGACAAATGTTGACATAACAGGGTTGTTAAGTTTCCAGATTTTCTTTTTTTTTATTCTTGAGATTAATGCCTTTTCCCACTCTCAATCGGTATCAAATGACCACGATCGATTGAAAGCTGAGTAAATTCCAATCAATCAATTCAATTTGCATATACACACACACGCACACATACACATTTTCACGCTCACACACATACGAATACACACGCTCACATACACATTCACAAGCATGTATACATATGTGTCTGTCAATGCTGTTGTGTGAAATCAGTTTACTTAGTACCAATGTTTATTACTGGATTCTTTTAGTGATACATAATTATAACATCATAAAAGAAATCAAAGGTGTGCTATTAAGCAGCTACTCCTTAATTGCTAAACATTAGTGAATGCAATGAAGTGTACAAACATAGCTGTCCCCTTCAATGTTGCACATATCTTGTGGATTTATTACATTTACGATTTTCCAACAAATTACTCGAATACTGATATCGATGTATACCAAATAAAACGAACTCACTGCGTGTGAGTGTGAGAATGTGAGTGCGCGTGACAGTGAGTGTGCGCACGCAAGTGTGTACACACGAGTGTGTGTGCACGCTGGTGTGTGTGTCTTACGTACGCCTGTATGTGTAAATATTATTTCTGTGTAAAGGATTGTATGTGCCTAAATAATTTTTAATATTCACATTGCTACTTTAGCGATATTTATTTCGTCTTCATTTTTCTGAGTTCAATTTCCGATGATGTTGACTTTGACTCTCATGAGGATTGGCACAGTTGCCATAGTTTGCTTAATGGTACACGATGCAACGTGGATGGCGTACCCTGATTTTGGAAATGTAATACATGGAAAAAGCTTCTTTGCATTTAGCTAATTTTGACCCACATAATTGTATAGCGCATTAGGGCACAGGTTAAATGCTTTTTTTTATTTGACAGCAAGCCGGTGGAATCCTCGTAGCCTTCACCGAGCCTAAGGACACTTGCCACTTTTTGGCGAACTGCAACCACCTATTATTGTTGTGCATTTCATGCGATATATATATATATATATATATATATATATATATATATATATA
>NC_068992.1:53244812-53247571 GCF_001194135.2 Octopus bimaculoides
ATATATATATATATATATATATACATACATACATATATGTATGTATGTATGTATGTATATGTATATATAGATATCGCAGCAAAACCACCACTGCTGAATACCTGCCTGCTATAGACCCCTGATTACGTCTACAACCACCTACACCGTTCATTTCAGAAAACCACACAGACAACTTTTCAGCATACAATATGGAAGATGTATGTTAATTTTCTTGATAATTTTGCAGCATTGAATATGCATTTCTTGTTCGTCTTTCATACTTTAAAATATGGTATACATAAATGAATACTATTTCTAGAAGACCGACAAATCATGTAGCGTTTAAGCTTTTGAAATGATTGAAATGTTCATTCTTTATTTCTGATTAAATCTCAACCTATTAGTACGGAATGTATCTTAGGTAATTATCATCATTCATTGACATCCGCTCTAGTCTCTTCTCAACGGACGATTAGCAATAATGACTCTAATACATATTACAGAAATTCTGTTAGACTGATTTTCCTGTCACTGCTCAGAGCAATGCCATATTGTTACACTGCTGTATATAAAAGATTAATACGTAAATCAAAGATTAAAGGAATCGTCTTCGAAGGCATAAAGATACCTTTGAATTGAAAGAACGCGTGTTCCAAATATCATGCAACTTCTGCAAAAACCTGCAGACATGAGTAAGCGACTTGTAGAAATATACGTTAACTACTAACAAGAAATATATTTGCAGCACTGTATTCATATGTGCATGGCTGCATTCAGTCGCTTTCGGTTTCAGTCTCATTCCACAGCGCCTTTATTAACTGTTTTCTAGTATAGCTACAAACTGACCATCGCATATATATATATATATATATATATATATATATATATATATATATATATATATATATATATATATATATATATTTATATAGAGAGAATGAAAGAGAGAGAGAGAGTGAGACAGAGGCGAGGCAGACGGGCAGAAAAACAGACAGGCAGACAGGCAAAGGAGCAGGCAGGTAGTTAGTTAGTTAGATAGATAGATAGATAGATAGATAGATAGATAGAAAGGAAATAGATTTATAGATATGTATATATATATATATATGCACAAAAATTTATATGCATAAATACACATACACAAACCACATATACCTACACACATATATGGGTGTGTATATGAAGACATTTGTTTGTCTATATGTGTAAATGTATGCGTGCTCCCTTTTCGTGCGTAATTTCACAATAGATGGACACACGTACGTGTACAAACTTGCACACACACCTAATAAACTCAGAAATAACGAATGACAATCGCCCATATGTTTTAAACAATCTCACTTTTTTTTTATGATTTCTCATTTGCGATAGTGAAATAGCTACACGTAGATCGACGGAGACACAGGAAGACATCGCCGTAGGCTGGAAAAAAACAAATTTGATCAAGAAGTTTGAACCTATGAAATACAAGTACTATTGCTTCTCGTTAGGCAAGTGTGTCACGTCTGGAGTTAAAGTTATGATGCTAAGTTGAAACAGCTAAATTTAAGCAGAGGGCTAAAAGAATGTCATTGATTTTATTACAACATTTTTTTATCTTTCTTCAAGAACTTAGCTTGCCAGTCGAGTAATTTCTGGCGTCAAATTATCTATCCACTTGAAACTAGACTTTCACAATTTTATTTCGCTTTTGTTATTTTTGTCCTTCGTTTCTTTCTTTCTATTTTCACAGCCAACTATAAGAAAAGAACGCTCTATTCAGACCTCTTTCTACTTTTTCCAATTTCTTTTGACGTTTATATTATTTGCTTACTTGTAGTATTCTTTTTTTTTTTTTTTTCCATTTTTATTCCGTTCGCATTTCATACTTTAACATCAAGTGAGATACGTAATTTTAGTTTCGGCAGCGTTTCAGGTATCCATTTGGCACGTTAAACAATGTTAACTTTTAAGCAAACGAAATAAAATGGACTTGATTTTGCAGTTCTCAAACCTTGTTAGAGTAAATATTCTTAAGTTAGATAACAACACCACTGTGATGTACATTAGAAGCGTTGTAACCTGAGGTGATTAATTCTAGTGTATATATGTATGCTTGTGTTTATATATTTATGTATATGTGTGTGTGTATATATATATATATTTGTAGTACATACACATGTATATATATAATCTTTAAAATCCTTAACTTCTTTCAGCTTCAAAGCTACGGTCATGTTGGGGCACCACTGTTGGCGGTGCTACACCGTTATTTGAAACCTTTATGGCATTTGATGAATGAGGGAGTTTGATGCAGCTGCACTCATCTAAGTTTATTGCCGTGAGGTCGTTTCATATGGAACCTTTGACACATGGAGATCAAGGTTTGTTTTGAAAATACCTACATCCACACCATGCAGGTCTTTCAGGCGTTTTCAAAGGTTATTGAAGAGTTGTGGGCCCTTCAAACACAAGCTTTTTCAGATCCTGGTCTTGTATTTTGATAGAGATATTTAGCACTCTACAGAGGCGCCCCTATCTGCCTGTGTAATTTTCAATGCCAAAGTTTTGGACAAGGCCTTGTACCAAACGTTCAGGATTTCACAGATGTATATTACTGCATATCTTTCCCGCCTTCTTTCTAGGGAGAAGAGTTTTAATCCTTTCAGTCTTTACCAGTAGCCGGTACGTTGAGACGATTTTTTTTTTGTATAGCTTTGTTGGGTTGTCTCCAGTTGCACCGTGAATTTTATATTGTGCGGTGACCATATATTTACACACATATATATATATGCATATAT
>NC_068992.1:53248248-53257042 GCF_001194135.2 Octopus bimaculoides
ATATATATATATATATATACATATACATATATATATGAATATACAACTATGTATGTATTCATAAATATATACATCTGCATACATACACACATAAATACGTACATACATACATATATAATCTTAAATTCTCCAAGAAATTTAACTTTTCTTAGACTTTGAAAAATCATCAATTGTCTCTTTGATAAAAATGCTGCCATTCAGTATTCAGTCACGCTCTCGCGATATGGAGTCCGATATTCGTTTCTTGTAAGAAACAATAACATTTAATATTTACTAGAATATATGATCAAATTTACCAGAAAATATGATAAAAACCCAAGCTTAACATATAATATATCTAAAATTGAATAGACTGCAGAATTTTGAAATATTTGTAAACGAATATACATTAAAAAATAAATGTAAACTAACAACTTTATTAAACAGAAGCAAATTGCTTACATTCAATGAAATTTAATATTACAAATGTTGAATATATATATCCGAAGGGAAAGTAGCACTTCATACACAAAATAATTTGGTTGTACTTTAACGAATTTAATAAGTCAAAAACAAGAAAAGGCTTAACTTAGCAAGTGTTCAGCAGAAAAGACTGGTCGAATAAGCATCAGGCTTAGAGAGAACAACTCCAGGGGTCGATTTCTTCGTGGGGGCGAGTGTTATGATGTTGAAGAAGTATACTATGTCTTTTGTCGGATCGTTACAAGGTGAGAGCTTGTTCAGCTGTTGAATTTGCTGAACGTAATGTTCTTCATCGGTTGTGAGTTTGTTTCGAAGTAGTTCGTAATGTATTAGTATTTCCCAATCTCATGAAACGTTGATCTTTGTCATGCGTGGATGCAACTATGGCTTGGCTCGAGAATTTGCTTGCTCATCGGGGCCCAATCATTCTTGCGTCTGTTTATCACTGGCGTAAAGACGACATAATTCATCACCAGTAAATTTACTGTAAAGGAATATGTGTTTGTCTTCACGCGTACTCTAATATCGAAGAAGTAAACTGGCTGCAGTACAGAAGGGCTAGAATTGTCTCCCGTTTGGAGCGTATGGCAAAGAAGCACCAAGATTCTGGACTGTACCTATCGAGTGAGGGTGATGGTTATAATGAGAGCATCGCATCAACTGGGACAATTTCCGAGTTACTTGTTACAGATACACTTGAATACAACTCGTTGAATTGTAAAGAAAGCCAGAATTCGGAGAATTTGTTAGATCGATCTTTCTATACCTGAAACTTCAAATATATTACTATGCGGTTATTATAGCATCCGCACCTTCGTCATGTGCAACACAAATGTCTCGACCGGCTTCGGCAGCTTTGAAACATTGATTGAAAGTGAAGAGTAGCATGTATCGAACATTTTCATTCTCTTCTTCTTCGCTCTACATCATCACATGTCTGATGAGGTGAAATTTATTCAAATTTGAAGAACATTATACAAATTGTGTAGTGGTAGAAGAGAGCTACAAAAAACCTACAACTTTGAGATAAAAATACTTTCCGTATTAATTCAAATAACATTAGACAGAAGTGATCAAATGATTCTCACAACTCTCTTTCTTTCTTTCTCTCTCTGTCTGTCTCTCTCTCTCTCTCTCTCTCTCTCTCTCTCTCTCTCTCTCTGTATATATATATATATATATATATATATATATATACATATATATATGCATACATACATTCATGCACAAAGACACACGGGTGCACACATATGTATACACGCACATATATATATATAGATAGATAGATAGATATTTATATGCATATACATATACTTGCGAACATATCTCTGTGTGTGTATGTATGGTCACCAGAGAAAAACGTATTGCACTTTTTTCAACGAGAAACACATTCATTTTAGTTTATGCGTTATTGTCAAGTTCCTTTTTGTAGTTATTTATTCATAGTATTACTATTCAGTGACATTCAGCAGACTATTCTGTTTGCATATAAAATTCTTGTTTATTCTGAACAGAGTGTCGGATTAACGCTACATAGTAACTTACATAGAATTGCAGTTCATACCAAACATCTTATCCGAATTTTCTGAAGAAATTGCAGCGAATTAAACTTTCAAATATTTCGTTGAACAGCAATGAAAACCGAAGGCGAAAATAACTGTTAAAAGCCACATAATTTCGCAGTAAGATTAAATGTGCTGCATATATGAATAACTGAAGACGATCTGATTTAGTGTCATAGTACAGAGCATGACTTGCTACAACCTTTGATCATTTCACATGAAACATTAGCAAGGGTGTTATTAAAGCAGTAAATTTAAACGAAGTCAATGACGACTGAATTAACAATATCCTTACAGTTAATCAATAAGTTCTAACTTAAACTCATCTCGTATCGTGTTTTAGAAATTATCACAGTCTTTAATTAGACGAAAACTGTTGCAATATGACGTAAATAGTTAAAGGTAGAAACTTGATGTTTTGTGTTGCGGAAAATATTATTCACGATATTCAATTATATAAGATTGACAAATTTAATTCCTAACGATGAGAGAATAAAATAAGTGACGTGAAGTGGAAATTCTATTTCCAGTATAAAGTCTAGTTGATATCTGTCTAGTTTTATGACATATCTATGTATTTCCGCAAGGTTAAACCTAGTGTGAGCTGTGTCAATGTTGTGTGGCCATGTTAATAACGATGAACGCTGCCACCGTACTGTGCGGTTGTACAAGAGAGATATAATTTGCATCTCATAACAATTAAGACTGCTTTGGTGTATACTAGAATACATTTGCACATATAAACATACGCATGCATGTGTCAATGTATAGTGTATTATATATATATATATATATATATATGTGTGTGTGTGTGTGTGTGTGTTTATGTATCTATATATGTGTGTGTATATATATATATATATATGTGTATATATATATATCTATATATGTGTATATATATATATATATATATATAAATATATATATATATATATATATACATAGAGAGAGAGAGATCGCTATATATATGTGTGTGTGTGTATATACTCTTTCACTCTTTTGTTTCAGTCATTTGACTGCTGCCATGCTGGAGCACCGCCTTTAGTCGAGAAAATCAACCCCAGGGCTTATTCTTTGTAAACCTAGTACTAATGTAGAAATAGTAAACGTAATTCATATTTTATCGCGTGGATGGTATTTTTGTAATGTTCCTTCTAAGAACAATTCTACCTTTTTATTGCAAATATTCAAAATAATTTATACTTTGTTTCCCATAGTATTCAAACACTACTCGGGTGAAGGCAGTGACATCTATGTTCCACTGATGAGGGCATATATGGTCAAAATGAATCAGGAATTGTTAAGCGTTCGTCTTAAAATAAAATTATATTACACTTCCCTATTAGCGTTTTATTTGTTTTGTTTTTTTTTGCATTCACTCACTCCTTAAATGTTTCTATTTCTGTTATAAACTATCCATGTAATAAATACGTTAACATTAAATTAACAATTCTACACTCAGACTTCAGCTGACCTGGATGTTGACAATTGATCTTACATTAAATTGCGACATAAAAATTGTCGAAATATCACTACAATATCAGTTTGTCGCAGCTAAAAGGTTATATATGTTCGTCTGGGATGGTGTGTAATTCTTAGATTGGCCTTAGGTTAGTCTGTTAGTCTGGATTTAATATTGTCATTTTAGTAATGACGCCAGACGAAAATTAAGTAAGTCTCCAAATGTGAGGACATTTTTAGAAAATAACGAGATATATATTTTATTTATTATGGAATTATATCATAAGCAATAATTATACTTGATGCCTTTCCCTGCCATCGTTGTTGTTGTCGCAGAACTTGCAGGAGAAGCAATTACATTATTTAATTTATTGTTCTTATTAAATGTTATATTTGACAATATGTGTCTACACCATTGAAATTACTTCATCTAATTTTTCTACAAAAAAAGTCATATGTCTGGATAGGGATTGTCGGTTTAGTGCTATGGCGAATATGTTTAGTTTGTCACTAGGGGTGGAATTGAATGCAATTTCGTCAGATAAAAACAGAAGTTAAGTTTCGGTCTGAAGTTATAAAACTATGGATTCATTAGTCTTTGTAGTCGTTTTAAATATCGTAAACGATACGTTTTATAGGCTTTGTTCGTGACATACGTTCAAATAAAATAGGTGCGTTACATTTCTTTATACAGTCCTCGTCGTATAGTTACATATTTCGCTTCGCAAATAGCTAGTTTCAGGTTCAATCCCACAGACAGACAAGTTTCAAAAGTCACCTACCAATAAGACAAAGGACAAGCTTTTTGTCTGGAGTAAGAGGACAGTCTTGGACACGTGTTTCTCGTTCAGTAACCGTCATCAGTACCTCACTTGCTTGGCCTTCTTCCCAAGCGTTCGGGAAGACCACGAACATTGACAACCCCCACGAACCAAGAAGGAGTGCTAGAAACGTATCACCAATGTCCAAGAAAATCTATGCGGCAAGCGAGTCATGAGGTAGGTATGTCAAAATCGTCTGTCCAACCCATTTTGAAGCGTTGTCAATGGAAACGTTACGTTCCAAGATTAGTCCATGCTACTAATGATGATGATCCAGACCAAAGAATGCAGTATTGCGAGTGGCACTCGGCATGATGTGTAGAAGATGCACACTTTCCAACAAAGGTTGTGTGGAATGATGAGGCCACATTCAAATTAAATGTTTCAATTACCCGCGAAAATTGCACCTACTTGGGACCTGAGGATCTTCATGTTATGGTGGAACACCATGTTAATTTACCAGGAGCTACAGTGTGGTATCGCTTATCATCAAGAGGATTAATTGAACCGTTCTTTTTTTATGTTACTATGAACTTGCTACAACAATCTGTCATGCCAAGCATTAGAGAAGACTTTGATGATGAGTAGTTTTGTTTTCAGCAGGATGGGACACCGCCACACTACCATCGCTATGTTAGATCCTTCCTTGATGATATTTTGTCAAACGGGGGGAATTGGACGAAGGGGTTACGTTGAATACCCTCTACATTCACTGGACCTCACACCACTAGACTTTTTTATGGAGATACACTATGAAAGCTGCAACAGTCACTGATTTGAGAGCAACCACTGAACGAGAATGGTCAGAAATACCAAACGAATTGTTTCATGATGTTTGCGATTGCATTGCTTCGCGCTGTCAGCAGTGCCTGGACAAGAACGGACGTCAGTTTGAAAACAGGCATCGACAAAACAATAAAATAATGTCTGTACATTCTATTAAATTTTGAAAACGAAACGTATTTTAATAAACACCTACTTTACAATTATCTTAAGTGTGTATACACTATTTTGTGACACCCTGTATGTATAAATATATAATTGTGTAACGTTATACAGCCGATATCGTATATATATATATATATATATATATATATATATATATATAGTACATATACACGCATGAATAGGTATACACAAACATACCTCCGAAAGCAAATACATATTGTTCACGTCATCATGACTTTATAACTTTCCAGAAAGCGTGAAATAATTCTTTTATTTGAATAACTCAAAGCACACAGATAAATGTATAGATAATGGCGTGTATATCCCAGGTTGAAAAACTGTTTAGGATTAAACTTTTTCTATATATATTAGGTTTTCAAATCATCATTTTGGAGATATTTCTATGTTTTATCTCTATCTCTCTCTCTCCCGATTTCTTTCTGTATCTCACCCTTTCTCTCTTTCTCATTTTTTTTCTGTATCTCCCTCTCCCCCTCTCTGACTCTCTCTCTCTCTCTCTCTCTCCTTATATATATGTGTGTGTTATATATACATATGCATAAGTATATGTACGTATGTTTATACACACATAAAACATATAAACGTCTCATCTTTTACAAATAAATTAAATAGGCGCAGGAGTAGCTGTGTGGTAAATAGCTTGCTCACAGACCACATGCAGCTGGGTTCAGTCCCACTGCGTGACACCTTGAGCAAGTGTCCTTTTCTATAGCCTCGGGCCGACCAAAGCTTTGTGGGTGGATGTGGTAGACGGAAACTGAAAGAAGCCCGTCCTATGTGTGTGTGTGTGTGTGTGTGTGTGTGTGTGTGTGTGTGTGCGTGTATGTGTGTGTGTTTGTTTCTCCCCCTACCATCGCTTGAGAACCGATGCTGGTGTGTTTACGTTCCCGTAACTTAGCGGTTCGACAAAGAGAGACCGATAGAATAAGTACTAGGCTTACAAAGAATAAGTCCTAGGGTCAATTTGTTCGACTAAAGGCAGTGCTCCAGCATGGCTGCGGTCAAATAACTAAAATAATTAAAAGAGTAAAAAAAAAGAATCAGAGAAATTGAGTCTAGATGGAAACAATGTTGAAGATAGCTGATGAAGACGACGACGATGATCAAGATGAGTGTGATACTACTAATGAATATGATGATGTGGAGAAGGAGAAGGAAGAGGTGGATTATGATGACGTGAGGAGCAGGAAGAGGAGGATGAGCCGGTGGAGGCGGAGGATTGTATTGGTAATGATGGTGATAATTTTAATGGTCTTAAAATGATTTATTTATCGTGAACATGAGAAACTTGAAATTAAAAGTAAAATAAAATAAGTATATAGGCGTAGGAGTGGCTGTGTGGTAAGTAGCTTGCTTACCAACCACATGGTCCCGGGTTCAGTCCCACTGCGTGGCAACTTGGGCAAGTGTCTTCTACTATAGCCTCGGGCTGACCAAAGCCTTGTGAGTGGATGGAAACTGAAAGAGGCCCGTCGTGTATATGTGTATATATATATATATATATATATGTGTGTGTGTTTGTGTGTCTGTGTTTGTCCCCCCAACATCGCTTGACAACCGATGTTGGTGTGTTTATGTTCCCGTAACTTAGCGGTTCAGCAAAATAGACCAATAGAATAAGTACTAGGCTTCCAAAGAATAAGTCCTGGGGTCGATTTGCTCGACTAAAGGCGGTGCTCCAGCATGGCCACAGTCAACAGCCTGAAACAAGTAAAATAGTAAAATAGTAAATAGTATAAAATATAGAAGTTTTGCTCTGCAAAGAACATTCGAAACAACTCTGATCTGAAGTCTAGTTATTGTGATGTGTTTCGACTGTTTTGCCAAGCCTGTTCTTGGTCAGGCACCGTGTAATCCCCCAAGTCTTAACTGCAAAAGAAATTGAAGAATACGCTAGAAGCGAAGTTAAACCCGCTTTAGAGACCTAATAGTTGTTATTGCCCACAGGGAAATAGGAGCAGCCGACATGTGTGAAAAAAAAATGTCAGAAAAAAAAAAAAATAATTAACAAACATTTACGAACGACTCTAGAAAGGAAGAAAGAAAGAAAACAAAAAACAACAATGAAAATAAGAAGAAAGCAAAAACGATGAAATCTTTGATGGGGGTAGAGAGTGAAGGAATAAACCACACACACACACACAGACACTCACACATATTCGCACAAACGTACGCACGCTCATACACATGCGCGCAGGCGCACTGAGAGAGACTCACTCACGTACTCAGAGAAATACGAACATATACAGGCATACACAGAAATACAAACAGAAGTGAAAATATATATTAAAAAAAAATCTAAAGCACATACGTATAAAAAGCAGCCACAAGCAAGCATGGGCGTACAAAAATAAAGCAAAACAAAAACGTATAGAAAACATATCACTCATACAAAACAAAAGTAGAAGTTTAAAAAGCTAACTTACACGTACGTTCACCCATACATATATCTACACAGGAATAAAAAGTATATGGTAAGGGAGAGAAAGACAGAGAGGCTGTGTGTGAGAGAGAAAGTGGAAGAGCGATATAGTAAAGAGAGGGCCTCTATGGGTAACAGACGTAGACTGACAGAGATGAAAGGATGAGAGGGAATATCTGAGAGCGAGTGTGAGAGAGACTAACACAGAGATAGGGGGTAAAGAATGCCAGAATGACAGGGACAGAAGTGAAGGAGAAAGAGTGGTAGAAAGTGATAAAGAAATAGTAAAAGAAAGAAGAGAAACATTGGCAGAGGGAAAAGAAGAGAGAGAGAGAGAGAGAGAGTAACTGAAAAGGAAGAGAGTGAAATATAGAAAAGAGGGAAGTAAATAACAGAGAGAGGAGAGACGAGAGAGATTCTTAGAGAGTGGAAGAGAAAACAAGGAGAGTGGTGAGAGTGAGAAAGAGAGAGAGAGGGGAAGAAATGGAAAAGAATGACATCCCATAGAGAGTTTTTGAGGTATCTAGAGAGAGGAAGATGCGAAAGTGGCGGGGCAGAGAATAGAATTCGAAAACTATAGCGAAACCCAAGGAAAGCGTAAGGCAGCCAGAAGAAGTGAAAGACAAGGAGAGACGGAACAGAGAACGAGAGGGGGAAAAATAGCATTTCTGCACTTATAAAATAAATGAGAAAAAAATATGTAAAAAATAAAATAGGCTAAGAACGAAAAATGAAACGAAAAATGAGAAAATAACGAGTTGAAGTGTGAAAGGAAAATGAAGGAAAATGGGTAGTGGCGTGTTGAATAAACAAATAAATGATATAAGTTACAATAAAGGAAATATAAGCCATTTTGTCAGCAATTAAGAAGCAAACACTGAAATAACTTAAAAATAACGATAAAAGATAAGGAAAGTGTTCACCATTTTGAATGAATGCCTGGTATGTCAATGTATGTGTCGGCGTGCGTAAGTTCCTGTTTGTTTCGTACTGTTAGCAGGAGTGCAAGATAAGACACATACACACGAATGCATAGGCGGATGAATATGTGAGTCTAATGTATGTATACATATATATGTATATATATATATATATAT
>NC_068992.1:53257473-53258087 GCF_001194135.2 Octopus bimaculoides
ATATATATATATATATATATATATATATACATACATGGTATGTGTGCGTGCATATATATATATATATATATATATATGCAGAGAGAGAAAGAAAGCTAGAGAGAGACAGACAGACACACAGACAGACAGACAGATATATAAAAATACTGATATAGATATACATGTGAAACTACATACATTAAAACGTTTGTATCGGTGTATACGTGCGTACGTTAGACGCAATTGCCACAAAGCGTTTGTTTACCACTTTTCCAAGCAAAAATAATTTCAATTAATAAAGAACTTACATTTAATGGTATTTAATGTATCTTTATTGGTCTTTTGTGTCCCTATTCATGCCACAGGCTACTCTGATTTGTTTACTTGTTTACCTTAGTTCATTATGTATCAAAATTTTACATCTCTCTCCACACACCTACACACACACGCATACACGCATACACGCTCGCAAACACATGTATATGTGTGTAGGTATGCATATATATATATATATATATATATACATGCATATATACATACACAACATATACATGCATGTATTTATATCTATTTGCATACACACAAAAACATATATATATACATATATATATATATATATATATGTATGTATATAT
>NC_068992.1:53258349-53264275 GCF_001194135.2 Octopus bimaculoides
CACACACACACACACGCGCGCACACACACATATATATATACATACATACACACTCACACACATACACGAACACACACACGTATATGAAATTAATAGTAGTAAGGGAAGAGAAATTTAAGGAAGAGAAAAGAGGTTGACTGAAGCGGAGACAGACAGACTGATAGACATAACATGGAAACTAGATGGTAATGGTATACATAAGCACATGAAAACTGCACTGCTAAGTACACTGTTGGAGAGAAGATATTACATGATCTAGGCGAATATCTGTCTCCTTCTGTCATACACATGTTTGTGAGAATGTGTCTGAGTATATATATGCATGCATATACACTTCCGAGCTTGCATGTAAGAGTAAACGTCGTAGTGTCTATGTCTGTTTCTATGTCAAGTCTGCCTTATTTCTAAATTGCTGACAAAGGATTACTCGACAGGTGATAAATGAGGAAATATATAAATGTTTGCGATTATATACCTAAATCTACATATGTTTGTATTTTGATATCTAGGCGTTTGCAAATGTGTAACCATGTTCGTTTGTTTGTTTTAATCGAACTGGTAGATTGTAATACCATTGAGTATATAAGTCAATAGAGTATTCAATATACGCCAGCGTATTCATCCTGTAATCTGCCACTCAGTGTAAGAACAATAAATTTTGCAAGAAAATTTTAACACACGGTATACATTTATTAAGCTGATGCTAAATCATTGATTATACTATTTAATCCCAACTGTGTTCGGTCAAGTGCACTATACAATATTGCAATGAATTATATATGACCAGTTTTTAAAATGAAAACTTACGATCTAAAAATTGGTTAGTAAAAAGTTGCTTCGTTATATAGTATAAGCATGTGAAAGTAGTGATTCTACTTGACTTTGTGAAACCTTGTCACAAAACACATCATCGCATATATGCACATTCGTAGTCCTTATATAAGTGAAAATCAGTTAAGATATAAACTGGTCAAATATTATTACGAAAAGAATGGACATGATTAGTGTTCCAGAGTGTTATAAATCGATTCTTCCTATGGAGTCCTTTGTTTATACTATTAAGAAACTTACAAACGGATAGCTGAAAAATGTGTATTTGAGTCAAGTTAATATACTTAAAATATAGATGTCTCTACGTATTCGCTCGACCGGTAAGAATATCTGATGAATTTCCCGTAAATCACGCTCAGCCTTTTTAATCAAGACAGAAATCCCTGGGTAACTTACTCCTAGATATGCAAGTAGTTGTGGTTCGTAGTTGAGTGTATCGCGTCATATATTAGCTATATCAACGAAAGCATTGAGTCACGATATTTGCAAACCCGAAAAGTCTGCTGTCAGTAAGTCGCTACACAAAACATTAAAGTTCCACTAGGTCTAAGGGGAAACTGATCCCTTGAAAGTCAACAGATGCAAGGTTACTGAAGTTCCTAGATTTGCTTTTAAGAAAACTTTTTCTTTTAATGTTCCTTGAAACATTTGCACGTGTAGCAGAAATACTGTGCTACGGATATGAAATGGAAAAGTACCACAGCGAGTTTCCTTTCTTCGATGGAAAAGTACTGCAAAGAGAAGCAAATGTATTCTCCACTTCACTATGAGTGTTCCAACGAATTTCTAAAAACAGTTTTCGTATAACCTTATCGTAAACCATTAAACAGATGCAACCCTACTGAACAGAACCGCAATGGTAACATTAAAAATCACTCTCCCGTACAACCCAGGTTTATATTAAATCACATGCCTATACATCCTCATATAACATCGGCCTACCAATGGCTTGAATTGTGTCCAGATTCACACCTACAATAATTTGAGCGGAACATCTACCGCCACATGTTAATCGAGGGCATTTTGTATATTTTCTCTACGGTCGCAACAAGAATATAAGTTAGGGCATATATCGTCTGCATAGCATACGATTGATCATATTGGAGAGTATATTACCGTCCTTATTTAGCTACAGATATAATAAGCCTCTGATGCGGATAAGTTTAATAACTGAGTTGAATACGTTTAAACGATAAGATAGTTTATCACAGGTACCCTGGAGCTAAGCATGAACAATGAGTGTACGTCTGTGTGTGTGTGCGTCTGCCCGTCTGTGTGTGTGTATGCGTGTGTGCGTGTGTGTGTGTGTGTGTGTGTGTGTGTGTGTGTGTGTGTGTGTGCAAATGCTTCCGATTAAGATATGAGGACGAGGATGAGTATGGAGTTCGAGAAATTTACTTCTATGGAAGCAATGGCAGCGGCGGCGGTAATTATGGTGGTGCTTGTGATGGTGTCATTCTGGTGTTGGCGATGGTTTGGTGAAAGGGGTGGAAATGACAGTCGGGGTGTTTCTTTATCATGATGATGTTGATGACGATGATGAGGATCACAATGATAATGAGCAGAAGAGAAAGACCAGGAGAAGAAGGAGAAAGAGCAGAAGAGAAAATCTGGTCGTTGGAAAGAGTACAATATAACTTCGAACTCGTATTGATTGAGATATATATATGATAACAATACAACTGGATGTGGAAAATTAATTTTGCTATTACATACTCTACGTCAGACATGCGCATTGGTACACAAAGAAAAATGTTTAAATGAATGAATACAAACGCATACATATTTAAAAATACATCCTCGATCAAATGTATGTAACCTTAAAAATGCACTTGTGTCATCTTTCTTTCTTGAAATCAAATCATTTTTTTTTTGTATTCAGATTTTAAGAAATGAAATAAAGAATTTATGTTTATTCATAACGAAGATTAATAATCGATATTTTTCATATTCATATCTTTTTAGACGTTGTCTTAATCAGTTTAATCAAAATATCACCAAAATATTTCCTGTTTTTTTTTTGTTTGTCGTTTGCTTGTTTGTGTTTCTGTTGTTTTTTTTTTTTTAATAATGACTTCTTTCATTGACCTTTGACATTATGAACTGCCATAAATTTTGCATTACGCCCCTATCTGGATAGTGTTTTGTGCCAAATCAATGTTTCTTCTCTTCGATCTTGGAACGTAGTCTTCACTACGTTGTTTGAAAAATAACGTTAGTATTTATTGCAAGTCAAAAATGAGTTACTGCTGTTATTTTTCTAGTTGTTGTATGCTTCCGAGTCGACTCTGGCCAAGCATGCAAACTTTTGATGCAAAAACTATCTAAATCTCTGGACAATAGATAAATTCTATCACATGTGAATTGCAAGCTCTACGTCTAATGACTGCATGTCAAGTAAGTCGAAGTGTGCAATAATACTGAGTCAGATGTAATATTACTGGGATTATTAGTCTGATGTTGTCTCAAGTCATTGGGCTGAAAAATTCTGATCATGCAGATGCTCATTGCATTGGCTCATATGTTTCATTTCATTGCCGCCTATTCTTGACTCTCTATAGCAAAGGCCAGGCCTTAGGCATGTGAACCATCTCCAAGTCCTTCACCGCCACAGTTTTGCTATTACATACTCCATGTCAGACATGCGCATTGGTGCATAAAGGACACCTACGGTGACCAGACTTGGAATGGATACGGGATGATTTCCCGTTAATTTCTCTCTGCAGATGAACTTTTACCTCGGTATGTGGAGCGCTGCAAGATATTCCGTAAAACATTTCTGCGCACGGATCAACAATTCTGCCACACTCCCACCCGTATATCAACGTGATATAAAGTGTTTTCCTCAAGAACAAAGAGCACAACGAGGGCTTTGTCCAGGAATCTACTGCATTCTAGTAATAGTGAGTTCAACACCCTACCCACAAGACTATGCGCCTTCACATATCATTAACAAGCTTTATTAAACAGCATATTATTGATATTGTGACATTTTTGCTGCACGTTATATATGATTCAAAACACTTCCTGTACAAAATAGAGCTACGATATTAAGACGCCATCTTCACACGTAATTTTCTGATCTTACTCAGTTTAACATTTATCATTTTCAGAAATGAACCTCAACCATCAAGTTTAGAATACATTTAACTGATTCAAATCGATTTAACAATAGCTTCGAATGTTGGTAAGCGATATTATTTACAGCCACAAAATATTACATCTAGTTTTTCACAAACTACAAAGCTTATGTGAGATACACAATGGAACGTTACTCTTAAATCTGGTACAATGCTGCTGTTGCACACACATCCATACAGGCCGCTTCCAGAAGGAGGCCACTTGACTGACTGCCATAAAAAACTCATTCAGCCGTACTAAAGCATTTGCTGTTTCTATTGATATTCTAATAGTCTCCGTTCCCCGAAGTTGACTAGTTTTGTTCCTTCTTCAGTTTGGAACGCTTGGTCAACTCATATCCACTCACCATATCACTATCGATAAATCACGGCACCCTTCCAAGTACCGTACTAACCATTAATCCAGTTCATTCTTCCCAGTTGTCATTTCTCTAGAACGCTGGAATCTCCTCTCTACACATGTTCTTCGCACAAGTATTGAATTAAAGTTGGTTATATGGAGTATTAAAGAAATTAACTTCACTGGTAACGTGAGCCTTTAGAGGTTACATCTATATCCTACTACCGACCCACCCATACACTGTTCAGACATTCTAAACTGAAAAGTAAAATATAGCACAGTTAGACTTTCTATTACAGTCTTAAATTGATATTCGCCGTGTGGGAATAAAATGATTTTATTTTAAACAAATAATGTAATTCTTTTGCGAGCAAATACTGATTTATATTGTTGGATCTGTAGACATTATAATTTGGTTTCGAGTTAAACGTGTATAAGCCGACATATTGGTTTCAAATTTTGATACAAGAGCAGTCATTATGAGGAGGTGGGGAGTTAGTTACGTCGACCTCAGTAGTAGACTGATACCAATGTTTTCGGCCCCGAAATAAGGAGAACAAAATCGAACAAGGCGGCGTTTGGACTTGGAAAATAATCTTAGAATATGATACTGCTAATCAGTTTTTTTGCTGTGTCGTAACGATTCTGTCAGCTAGAAAATTTTAATGAGCAGACATATTGTCATGAACTTTGCGCTCGTGACCAGTTTGCCGTTTCCGAGATAACTAGGACAAAATAAAATATGTCCTTCCCTTCTTCGGTTGAGGTGGGCAGGGTTTTATTCAGTAGAGATGTCGTTACAATTGGTAAATGAGGGACCTTTGTGTTTTTTCCTTTCACGTTGTCACAGTTTCGAAATTTTGAACTTCCATATTCAGTGTTAGTTTTTTATGAGCACAAAATACATAACGATCTGTGCCCTAAATGACAATTTATAAAATGATATCTGATTCATTCACAGATACTTAGAATAAAATAATAGTTTTATCTGATAGAGTCCATCAAGAATTCCAAAAGGAATTCCTCCGTTATCATAGAAAGATAAAAATATAAAAGAAAACATTTATACACTAAAATTTACTACAAGACATTTTTTTAAAATCCGTTTTGATATAAATGTATGTGTGGGTGTATATATATGTGCTTGGGTGTGAGAGCATGTATGTTTGTGATGGTGTGCGTGTGTGTGTGTGTGTGTGTGTGTGTGAGTGTACATACTCAAATGCACACACACACACATATACATACTTATATTTATATAAGCAGGTATATGTGCGTCTGTTTGTGGTGTGTGTATGTATTAAATGGAATGAGACAGCAAAGTCAAGGCTATGTGGAACTTTCAGGACATTTATAAAGAGAAAGTTAGTCTTACAGCTGTTTCTGGGATATTAGGGATATTCCTTCATCAGAGACAATGTGAAATGGTTAAATAAAGGTAAATAGTAGAATTCAATACAAAGATTTAATTCGGAAAAAATAAGACGTCTTGTCCGTGGTATGTAAATTCCGATAGGAGTTCATATTTTGTCATTACAAATGAAAGTGTGGAGACGTAGATTCCATGTGCTGTTCATTCAAAGGGGTCTCGTTGTGTGAGTATATATATATATAT
>NC_068992.1:53264801-53273914 GCF_001194135.2 Octopus bimaculoides
ACACGCATATATGTCTGTGTATACACATACCTACGTGTTCTGTTAGAGGGATCGTTAATGTTGTACACAAGTTTTATTCAGAAAACTGAATAACAATATCTGATATGTTTTAAAATCAATATATTTTGTGCTACTTCCCTATGTGTGCTGCTTTTCCAATTATTGGGAATAATGCAATATTCTTATATCCATTTTCAAGATTTCCGGAGGTCATCTAATGCAAGATACTGACTTTAATTAGGTTTTTATTTTCTTTTATACGTTTGTTTTTAATCCTGTTTCAGGTTGCAGTGGAAGGTCTATGGCAATAAAGGCTCATGTCTTCTGAAAAAGTATACACAATTCAGACAATGTATATTTCAAACTATATCGTTTATCCATCAATCCAATTTTTCAACCCATTATTCCTAGGAGAATGGCAGCATAGTGTCCTCAGAGACATTTTGTATAGTCCCCTATCAGAAGCAATCATCATTACAATTTTTGCCCAGAATCGCAAGCGTGACCAACTGAGATATTATCTATCCTCATCATTTTTGGCTCATTTTCCTATTAGCTGGCTCAGCTTAAAGAGACTGATCTCGCTATTTTTTCCTGTGAATTTCAGACCACATATCCGTATTATCTGAGTTGTGACCTGTGAATGTGGAGATGTAGCAGATCGACCCAGATAAATGCCTTGATTCTCGAGCTTAACACCTCCTGGCAATACTCACGCAATTTTTCGGAAACCCACTGTAAAGTGAATATCGGGCCAGTTGTACTCAATCCAGGACGGAAATTACACTAGTTCCCTGCATTCTTTTTTTCAGAAATCCTCCTTAGACTTCACCGGGGCGGTCCAACTAGAAATTACCCTGTCATTAGATCATTCTCTCTTACACTTCTTTTTAAAATTATATCACGTGTTATAACCTTTTTTTTTTTTTTTGAAAGATTTGTGATTTTCAAAAATAAACTGAGCATTTCTCACATGCTATAAAATTTCGAACATATATTATGTACCATGTTTAGTCCATGATCAACCCAGTCGTAGATCGCAGATTAATCTAGCATTTCATGATGTTTATAGGAACGGTCAATGTTGTTTTAATGATGTTGTTTTAACGATATTGGCCGTTACTGACACGGTTAAAATGTTTCGGATTTCGTTGTCTCCTTAGTGGCTTACACAAAATATTGCGATACAGATTAAATATTTTCAGATTTGCAATAATAACATTATCACTAACATATAATCATTCGCATGCTTGCTATTTATTAGGAAACTGCATCGAAGTGTACCGCATACATGACAATATTAGTATAAAACCAAGAACAATTTAAACCCTTTGTAATACATTTATTATGCACGTTTCGTGGGGTTACATATCACCTTGTTACGAAAGTAAAATTCTGGCCACCCGATTTTAAGCTTATTACATCGTTTGAATCAAATTATATGCAATAGATTGAAATACAACGTGACATGTTGAATTTCATTATATTATGCTATATTTGAAATTTATAATACCGAAACTTTAAGCAATTTTACATTTCCTAACGCTTTTAAATATACGCTATGCACTCATATTAAAAACGTACAAACATAGAACCCGTGTCGCTTTTTCTCCTCAAAATATTATATTAATTTCTACGAATCCATGCAAATGGCAACCCATGTATGCTTTGTTCGTCATGTATGAATCTAATTACATTAATTTGACACGTTCTCACAGAATGATAGGAAACCAACAAACATGAAATTCATATACTTATGACACCACCCCAAGAACTACTAAATGCCTACTCACCAACTTTTAATATTTCTTCCTAACTTTCATCATTTTTCATTGCTTTTCTCTGCGTAGAGGCTGCTGTAGCTACATTATCTGCAGTCAATCATCGAGACTGTGGCTGTTCATGGCTCCAGCATGACGTATAACTAAACGAATGTATTTAACTCGATGATTTTATACATGTGTCTCAATTTCTGTCTCAGTGTATGTATACACACATACATATGTGTATGTGTGTGCTAGTGTTTAGTGAAATGATCGAAGAAATTAACCACGTGCTGAAAATAGTAAAACTAAAATGGAAAATTCAATGAAATATTTATATTGAAAAATATGCTTATGAAGTAAGATATTTACAACGTCAAACGGTATCGGTTTATTTTTTTTTTTTTTGGAGAGAGGTTAATCACGACTGAACTGTTGCTACCTTTTTTACTTGTAGTCATTCGATGTTGATGTATGATGAGATATTTTGCGAAAAACACTCAATGAACGTTTGCATCAATATGTTATATGCGTGTTTATGTTTGCGCATACATATACATATGTGTGTGTGTGTGTGTGTGTGTGTGTGTGTGTGTGTGTGTGTGTGTGAGGTTATATGTATATATGTATACATGTATATAGATTTGTGTGCATGTGTCTGTGTCTGTGTCGGTGTATGTGTTGGCTGTCTATTTGCATCTGATTCATACCATTTTTTTGTTCACATTTTGACTTCGAAAATGACGAAGGACATTGTAAATTGTAACAGGCGATGGTGCATTAGGGCGTGCGACTAAATTTTCGCGACTGCTCGCACTATTCGAAAAATTTCACATAATAAAATGCGCAGAATAACTGTGCTTCATTGTTGCAGAAATTCAAATGATTGAAGGGTAAATTCATTGATTCTTTCTGGATTGAATTATTTTAAATCCTGAGATGCGCTCTATTTGGTAACAGAAAAGCAATTTATTTCGATTTGCCGAAGTGGAACTGAAGGAAATAGGATCAGAATCAGTTTGGTTGCTCAGAACACTACCCAAATAACATTCGTATCGATGAAAGCATTTGTAGTGAATGTGGTGTGCACTGAACTAACACCAAATCATTGTCTGGATGACATTGTACAAATCAATCGATAAAGCTGAAAGCTAGGGCGTTTCATACCAAACCCTGTATATACAGATTTAAACAGATTTAATTTACCAGTAATACTACTGTCTCAAATGTGGGAAGAAGGAAGGAGGCACTTGTATACCGAAGTAAAATGGCGAATGGTCATCGACATAAAAATGTAGAAATAGTGGCTGAGAGTTGCCTTGTTCAATCAATGTTTTGTCGTTTGGATTATGTAGATTTGAGGTGTATGATGATAAATCGGTATATATTTATGTCTTTATACATAGATGCTCACAAAATGGTTGAAAGCTATGTGTAGAGTTACGGAATTGTATTTATAGCAACTGTTTCCTCCATAGCAGCGTAGCCTTATTTTGAAATTAAAAAAGTACTCAGAGATCCTTGTCTGAACTGGCGCTAAATAATTATCGGTAAACAATGCGTTTAACAAGTATCATAATGTGAGTGTAATTGACCTGAACATTGGTAATTACAATAAACCATACCAACGAGTTCAAAAGCAAAATTACTCTGAAAAACATTTTGAAATTAACACATAAACACATAAAGATATTTAACGGAAAGGCATTTGTTAATGAGCAATTTTTCTCCTTTATTATCTGAATTCCTAATATGCATTAGCACTCGTTCGTATTCACAACACGCACTACACATATATCTACATTTACTTATATGAATGAATATACACACTTTAAATATCTACATGTACATTCGCATATATATATATATATATATATATATATATATATATACATACATACATATATATACTTCTAATATAAAGATAATGTTTTATTAAGAAATTTTAGCAGTGACGAGCATATGAAAAATACCATTTAAGGTGAAAATTATACGAAAAAGGGCAAAAAGTGAAAAAAAAAACCTTTCCCACGATGCTGAAGACGGACGCTAAATCGTCTAACCACATAAAATATTTTCACTTATATTATTACTCAACGTGGGGAAACGAGAAAAGCAAGCTAAAACAAATTCATAAAAATATAGTTGTACACACAGGCATGTAGATATAAATATATACGTGTGTTTGTGTGTGTACGCGTGTGTGTTTGTGTGCCTGTATGTGTGAGTGTTGTACATTTGCGCCTGGACAAGACGGTGACACAAATAAAGAGAATTGTCCAATAAAAATGTAGTCATTAATTGCAATTATAAATTTTCTGGTTAGATTTGAGTTACAGTACTAGCAGCGAGGTATATATTTGAGCAGCAATAATATACCCTAGATTTAATAAATGCATGCCCGCATACACACACACACACTTGTACATATATGTGTAAATATATATATATATATATATATATATATATATATATATATATATATATATACATATACATACATACATGATACATACATACATGCATATATTCATACACATATACTGAAGCGTGTTTGTGCACTAATGTGTGTGTATGTGCTTCGTATGTGATTTGATGTGCCTGTGTGCTTATGAGTACGTTAGCTATCACCATTCGCATGATGTTGCGTGAAAAAGTGAAATCTTCATGTCAGTCTTGCGAGTATTTCACCAGTTTCGCTACGTGAAATTTAAGCGTATTCTTGCACTTACATTTCGGATTGAAATGGAGAAATATCATAACAGCATGTAAAAATAAAAACAAAAAAAGAAACTTAATATAACTTTTGGTACCTCTGTTACGATGTAATTTAAAAGAAATGCATTAAGCATGTTCGAAAATAGTGTTTTTTTTTTTTTTTTTGTAAGTTCATGCAACCATTTGACGCGGTCACACAAACACCCTTCGTATTTGGTGTCTTCATTAAGATATTTAAATCAAGGGACTAGTGATGAACACCCCCCAACCAACTCCATAAAACCATCTCTCTCTTATCTGACGCGGAATTTGCAGTAATTCACAGTTATTTCCACATACATAGTCACGCATCTTTTGTAAAGGTTTTCAAGAATTTTCTTCGACTTTGATACTTTCTATTTCCGGAATTGTTCCAACCACGAGTGCTGCTCTTATCACCAGTATTAACCAGTATTGATTTCTTGTTACTGTTGCTGTCGCCTCTTTTAGTCTCTTTCTACTTTTATATTTTGTTTTTTTCTTTTGCTGTGTACAACTGTTATTCCTCTAGATAGTGTTATAGGTGTTATTCTGTATTATTATTGTTGTTTATTGTTGTTTCCGCTCTTTTTAATGCCGATACTGATTATGAAGCAGAGGACGTTAACTTCCTTTTTTTTCAAAAAAAAAAGAAGAAAAAAATGAAACACATCTAAATACATTTAGATTCATGCTTGGATAAATTGAATTCATTTTATAACACAACGCGACTTCTGTCTAAAGAAAATTTTCAGTTGTACAGAGGAAGGAATATCTAAGTAGAGTATTGCCGAAAACATTCAAGTTTTCTTCCAGAAGTAGAAATTTAAAAGAAAAAGAAAAATTATCAAGTAACTATTCAGGCTTAATTTTATTTTGAAAATGTTATTTCCTACCAAGATCAGCTGACATGCTCTTCGTCATTTAGATATTATAATTCTTCATAGAACTTCGTGGACCTGCTCGGTTCAATGGCTCAATGCTCATTTCTTCTTTTATAGTTGATCATATTAAGTAGCTGAGGTCAGAAAAATACGCTTTCTGTGGTGTATGACTTCAGACTGTATGGATATCTTTTTAGTTGAATAACATTGAATATATGTTAAGCAACGAAAGAATCCCAAGAAAATTTTACCATCCAGCATATTCTCAAAATCATCTCGCAATGTATATGCGTGTGTGTGTGTGTGTGTGTGTGTGTGTGTGTGTGTGCGTGCGCGCGTGTGTATGAGTGTGTGTGTGTGTGCGCGCGCGTGTGTATGAGTGTGTGTGTGTGTGCGCGCGCGTGTGTATGAGTGTGTGTGTGTGTGCGCGCGCGTGTGTATGAGTGTGTGTGTGTGTGTGTGTGTGTGTGTGTGTACAGGAATATTGAGGTAAACATATACACTACTGTCCCATAGCAACATGAACACTCGATTGCATGTCTGATTAAACAGTCACTAACAACTTGGTAGTTGGATGTTTATAAAGACAATTATGTGGGTCACGGTGTAAACTTGGCAATCTGGACTGGACCTAACAATATTTATCATCGTTAAAATTACACAAATATTGTTTACAAAGTATCAGAAGTTAGATAGGTTTACTGCTAAAAAGAGCAGTACACTGTATCATCATTGAAGGCCAGGTTTCCTAACTTGAGACATCTTGTATCACAGTACTCTCTCACAGCTAATTTGGTAAACGTTTTGTAATATCCAAAGGTCCATTCTAAGCGGAGTATGAGGATACGCGTGGACGGAAAATGTCGCTGAAAAGGTCACATAAGATAAATGAGAACAGTAATAAGAACAGTAAGGAATGACTGAAGAACGAATATATAGTGCGTGTTTATTTGGCAAAAGACAAAAATGACAATCTCGAAATATAACAAAATCTGTTTCAGCACATGGCTTCAGATCAGGAATCTTGCAATAGAAACGTATGTGTGTGAGTGTATATATGTGTGTGTGAGTGAGAGAAAGTGTGTATGTATGTATGTGTATACAATAACACAGATGGGTTGAGGTTCACTACAGCTGTTTCAGGCGTGTTTTTTATTGCTGAAAAAAAAGCGTTACATCATGCAAATAAAAAAAGTAATACATGCTTTCTTCAGGTCAATAAAGAGAAAATATAGCTGTTAGAATTCTTCACAAAAGAGTAAATAGTGTAAAATGACACCATAAACCAGGTTATGGCTTGAAAAGTGAATATTGGAATTTCTTACATTTTTTTTTTTCATGGTGATATATTAGAAAACTGGTTCGAGAGACTAGAATAAGGGGAGAAATTAAAGGGGAAAGTAGCATGTGCGCTATTCCCGACTCTACCTATATATTTTTTATATATAAATACCTGATCTATTGATAGATAGATACATAGATAGATAGATAGATAGATAGATAGATAGATAGAGAGAGAGAGAGAGAGAGAGAGAGAAAGAGTGAGAGTGAGAAGGAAACAGAAAGAGGGAAAACGAGAGAGAGAGAATTATTAATAATGAAGAGTATGGAAACTTGTACATCCACAAAATTTATTTTATAATTCTATACAGCATTTTACAATAACCTACGTGTATGTACATGTCTCCATTTTTCTTATCATTAATCATATTAAGACACTCAAGGCAATTTTTACTGTCCTGCAAAGAGTTCACGGAATTAGCCATCGGAAAAAACTCACGGAACGACTAGCAACAGACGTTAAATACGATTGAGGGGATTAGCCGTTTGCTGGAATTTAACGTAGAGCTAATGCGTGTTCGCCCGTATAATATATACCTCTAAACTCACATTTATACGTATGTGTGTGAGTGTGTGTATATGTGTGTGTGTGCGCGTGTGTGTATATCTATGAAGAAGATGATGATTATGATGAGAGAGAGAGAGAGAGAGAGAGAGAGAGAGATAGAGAGACAGGCAGTGAGAGAGTGAGGTTGTGCCTATAGAATAGTTTCGTTGCACGAAGCTATTATAATGTAATCTCGTGTCGGTTCCGTTTATTTTATTCGTAATTCATTTTGCGTATCATAGTAAATGTTTGTTGATTTTTGCAACTCCTTCAATTATATTCCGTTTTTCTTAAAACTCCTTAATGATTCAATTATAAATACCCTCCCGCACATACGTCTCAGTAAAAAAAATTTTTTTATCTGATGAACAAGATATTTGATACTATTGGTTTTAGATTTTATATTCTTTTACCATACACCATTTAACTTGGCATGTTTATCTAACCCAAATTCCGACTTATATATTAAGATTAATTATTTTTATATAAGTAAGTGTGAAATAATTCTGACCTATTTAAATGAAAGTATATTGAAAACGCCCACTCTGCATTATTTTTCATTATTGCATACAAACCAATATAGTAAATTACATATTCATTGGGTTATTTACATATTTCTTTGTATTTGATGTCAGTCCATCTTTCACGTGAGAGCCTCAGTAGAGTGCTAGACCACAAAATAGAGTTGTTAAGGCATCAATATAAGATTAAAACGTTGAAGTAAAGAATATAGATGTGTGCTATGTCCAATCGTTTGGCAGACGCCCTGCACTTCATAAAGCGGCTAATCTAGAATCGATATTATGCTAAAAAAAAACCCTATGCAGATCCGTCACACGAACACATCTAATCACACGCGCAGAGACACACACACACTCATATACACGCAAATCGACGCCTGTACACGAGTACGTTCATATGTGTATGATTGGGTGTGTATCAATTATACTAATATATATCTATATATATATATATATGTGTGTGTGTCTGTGTGTGTGTGTGTGTGTGTGCCTATCTCTCTCTCTTTCTCTCTCTCTCTCTCTCTCTCTCTCTTTATATATATATATATATATATATATACATACATATATACTTATATATATAAATAGATACATACATACATGGTACATACATACATACATAAATACATACATACATACATACATACATACATACATACATACATACATACATACATACATACAAAGAGAGAGAGAAAGAGACGGTTGAAAAGTAACACACGAGTTGATATGTATGAGGAAAATAGGACAGGACAGAAAATGATAAAATAATTTTCTCATGAAGAACATTTTGGTACCGGTTTCTGTCTTTGCGATAAAAAGAGACACAGAAAAAGGAAAATGTCCACCTATTTGAAAACTATCGGAATATTAAAAAAAAACCATTCCATTCAATTTTTCCATAATTTAATTGTTTTTCATGCTTTACTCAAAGTAAGTAAAGATTCAAATGAAGTAGCACTGAAAAGGGTTTTAATCCGTTCACTGTGATATAGAATTTAGGAGAAAATACCAATAAGGCTTGTGTACGAAAATCGTGAAGCATATTGCGTAACAACAGGCTAATCGGATATGAGGGATAATAACAATTGAAAGGAAATAACTCTGAAAAGGGCTTTCGTGCGTTCCCGTTAATATAACCCTTAGGGGCGCTAGTGTTGAAATAGATTTACAATGAAAGAAAATGGTACTGAAATATTTTTCTTGTTAAAATTATTCTAACATTTTCTCTCTTTTTCCTATATTCTGTATATATACATACATATATATGTGTGTGTGTGTGTGTGTGTGTGTGTGTGTGTGTGTGTGTGTGTGTGTGTGT
>NC_068992.1:53274358-53275780 GCF_001194135.2 Octopus bimaculoides
TGTGTGTGTGTGTGTGTGTGTGTGTGTGTGTGTGTGTGTGTGTGTGTGTGTTTATTTATTTAGTTCGTTTTCAAACAAGAAGTCACTTTTATTATAGCATTCTCTATCATATGGCTGACATTTTAAAATAGATTTCAGATAATGTTATCATTCACTGTGTAAATGTTCTTAATCTGCATTAGGTATATGAAGGTTGATTGAAGCAATGAAATAGGGATAACATATCTAAGCAACCGTAAAATGTAGTAGCATGAGAGGTTACTTTACAGTTTCGCAAAGAAGTGTACAGAAGCAGTTTCTTCAGTAAGTCCTATTTGTTAAAATGAAAATACCAACGTAAAGAATTTCCGTATTGACTTATGTCAATATTAAAAAAAAAACACACGTTTGTGTTTGTCTCATTTCCTCTCTGTCACTTTATATATATATATAAAGAGACATATGTTTGCATATATATATTATCTTATATATATGTGTATGCATGTGTATGCGTAACTGTGTATATATATTTTATGAGATATATACAAATATGTTTATATATATTTATTTATTTATTATTTATATTTGTATATTCATATGTATGTGTAGGCATGTATACTATATATCTCCACATATATATAATATGTACGTATGTATGTATGTATGTATGTATGTATGTGTGTGTGAGTGTGTGTGTGTATGTGTACGTACATATGTATATGCAAAATTATTTTGGTGTATGCAATTATATTACACTTTCTCTTTTAGCTAGATTAATAATATATATTTTTTTTTTATTTCGCCATAAAGTATAACTGTATAAAGTTTAAGAATCTAATGTTTATAGATTCTATTATAACTATATACATCAAAAATACTGTCAGATAATTTATATATACACATAGAATTTCCACTGCAAAAGTTATAAAGTGCCCCAGGAGAAAATAAACAAATTAACACTCTGAAGTGAAAAAAAATCGAATGAATTATCATAATGAATTGAATAAATATATATAATACAGATGATGAACGAAAACATGAAACATTATAAAAGTAACAAGAGGTATATCAGCCATAAGTTCATTTTATAAACTTACTGTAGACGTTGAAGTTCATAGTTCAGTAAAGCGAATCATAACGCAAATCACTCTGGAGTCTTACATAAAGTAACCAGTGAAGAAATTTCAAATGAGGCTGTGGATTTGTATGAGGTTAATTAGAGTTTATGGTATTGACATATGAAATAAAAGCGAATGTAACAAGTTTGTGTGTTAAATTATAGAACCAATACGAATGCTGCTTGATGAAATCATCTTCGGTTTTCTGTCGCAGTACACGGTCGCACGTAGAATTATTCACAATTACTCAAATCCCCAATTCACAAACTACGTGCAACTCCGATATATATATATATATATATATATATATATATATATATATATA
>NC_068992.1:53275910-53280452 GCF_001194135.2 Octopus bimaculoides
GTGTGTGTGTGTGTGTGTGTGTGTGTGTGTGTGTGTGTGTGTGTGTGTGTGTGTGCACAGTGCGGTGGATAAATTGTCGCCATTTAATTTTTTAATTTCGTGCATGCGCCGTATTGTTTCTTTTTGATTTTGTCGGCTACACATCATAGTAGGGTCAGTTGGGTACTGTCTGTGAGAAATAGGCACCATGACGCCATTCATTCCGCCAGAAATTTCGAAAAAATATGCTGTGCTATTTGGCATTCGCGCCTGAAGCTCCAATACCAATATTTCAAGGTGGTTGGGTGTCAATTTGTGGAGAATGCAAACTGAGGACAAAATACAGCGAGTAAAGTTGAACTGAAGGCAAGAATAAAGGCAGAATTCATCAACTTAAACAAGGAGATGGTCCAGAACAGCTGCAGGAGATTCCGAAGTCGTCTGGAGGCCATGGTTGAAGCCAATGGCAATTTCATTGAATAAATTTACTCTTTAGTATTTAAACATATTTTTATGTAATTTTGGAATATATATCTATTAAAATGAGATGTTAGCGTTATTTTCAATTCTGCGTTATTTATTTATTCACCTCATCCTGTATGTGTGTGTACTTATGAATACTTGTAAATATACACGCATAAATGTATAAAAACAAGTATATACACACATTTATATATACACAGGAAAGAACGTATGCGTGCATACATGTATATTCGTATGTATATTTATATAGCTTCTTGCATTTATATTCATATGTTTTCCTGCATATGAATGTGTGCGTTTGTGTATTAGTATCCTATGTGTGCATGTAATGAAAATGCTTTCGTCAAATCGCAAACAATTTGGAGAAGACTTAATCCAGGAGCACTTGATCGGAGTATTCTTAGAAATTCAAGCTCGCTTTCAGAGCTTCTTCGGTGTGTGTCTACGCTCGGACCTACAAGTTCACTATCTTATATTAACTATTTATACTTTTCACATACAAATGGATAAAACATATCTAGAGTATAGTGGGTAGTTTATATATATATATATTAGGCATCAGAACTTCATCCGGACTTGTTTCAGTGATCCCAGAGGACTGTGTCTGAAACAGAAATATATGGGATATTGCTTTAATAAACTTACAGAAGTTATTAAACCGGAAGAATTTAATCCCCTTATATTTTTTCCGGTGCAATACCGAAGCAAGCATCCGATACCACATTTATGTTTAAATATATCGTTTCTTCTTCCTTTTCAAGTTAACGATTTTCCTTCGTGTCCTCCCCTACTTATTCTTCGCCCATTTTTCGTTTACATCTTCATATTTTTCTTCTTTTCTGTGTTCTCCACCCCTTTTTCACACATTATCATTATTAATATCAACATCATCATCACCATCATCATCATCATCATCATCATCATCATCATCATCATCATCACCATGAGCATCATCATCATCATCACCAGTAGTAGTAGTAAGATGACAACGCAGCAGAATCCTTACTGCTTAGCTGAATTTTGTCTGCCGGTAAGTTATGGGTTCAAATGCTGCTGCGGTATCTAATTTTCATCCTTTTGTGGTGGGCCGATAAATAAGTACCAGAGGAGTGGAGGTAATATATTTATTATTATCACCACCATCATCACCACCATCATCATCATCATCATCATCATCATCATCATTATCATTATTATTATTTTTATTTAATATTATTATGATTATTATTGTTATTATTTTTCTTCTTCTTCTTCTCCTTATTATTATTATTATTATTATTATTATTATCATTATCATTATTATTATTATTATTATTATTATTATCATTATTATTATTATTATTATTATAAAGCCGGCGAGCTGGCAGAACCGTTAGCACACCGGGCGAAATGCTTCTGGAGAGTAGTGTACAGGGGAAAACCACTAAGTTAAGAGGTCAGAAGTTTTTTTTTTTTATTTGTTTCTAAATATGGATGGCGGTTTGGGGTCTTCACTCCATTGCTGATTTCGGTATAGCATTGGATATGTCCTAGAACGCATTAAATTCCCCTGAGAATGCTATATAGAAGAGAAGAAAATTCGTAGAAGCGTTCTGTGATGCACAATAGGAAAAATATTCCAGTTTTAGGCCCGATTTACTTGTTTTTATGAGATGATTGTAGGTGGGAAGTTTACTGTTTCTCTGATGAAATTGTGCTTAATTTTGCTCGCGCTCCTCTATCTTTGCAGACGTTCGTCAAACCGGTGTTTGTGGCAGCTTCGAGCATGTAATATGTGATAGTATCGATTTTTCATCATAATGCAGTGTTGTTTACGTGCCCGAATGCCAAATCGTCGTAGTTACTCTTATCTAAATTGCAGAATTCTTTCTCTTTTTCTGCAGGTAATAATATAAGTTGTTGTTTTGTTTTTTGTTTTTTTCTTTTAATACAGTTTTTATAGAATGAGGTATTTGGATCTACAGAGATTTAGAATGGAAGACAAATATTTTCGTAAGTTGTTGAAAATGGAATGTTTAACTTCCGTAAGCTTAACGTTAAGTCTGATGTTAGCTGAGGAGTCTAGTCGACGAATTAAGAGAAAGTGTTTCGTGGAGGGTAAGGGAGTAGGGCGTCAAAACCGATATTCGTTTTAGTTGGTATACTCTTCAGCAAAAGAACTATCGTCTATATCAAGTTGTAGCTTGTCATTAAATCACTAACATGAAATGAAATTCAGGCAAGGATTTAATGAGACATGAATTACAGTAAACTACAGGGTGGTCTGTAGAGAGATTGAACGTACGTATCGCACACTTTACTCTTTTACTCTTTTACTTGTTTCAGTTATTTGACTGTGGCCATGCTGCAGCACCGCCTTTAGTCGAGCAAATCGACCCCAGGACTTATTCTTTGGATGTATAGTACTTATTCTACCAGTCTGGCTACTATATCTAGAAAGATGTAAGAATTTTCCATGAAAATATGTTAATTCATAAAAGGAATTAAATGACTGAGAATGCTTTGATCTTAATCATGTATATGATGCAAAATACAGAAGGAGACGGTGAATGGAAAATGTAGACTTTTAGTGGGAAGAATGAGCTATAAAATGGGCGCGGCAAAAGTGACGTATGTTTGTGGGTAAGTGTGTGTGAATGTTGGTAAGCTAAAGTTGAGTACTCGTTAGACATAAGGGAATGGTGGACTAGGAGGGGGAAAAATAGGAGTGTTTGAAAAAAGATGTGAACGATGTGCTTGCGTAGGTTATAGGATGCCGAAAAGCTGAATTGTGTGGGACTTGCAAGAATTTTAATTTTCTTGTACTTAACGACGCAATTCGCAACATCTGTTCGTTGCACTCTTTCTCCGCCTAATGCGTGCATGTATCCCATATGGCAATGGATTTATAATTTATCAAATTCCAACTGACATTCACAACTGATAGAATGGGCTTTCGATTATTCCTTCTGTTGCAATCAAGCACGAACTTTCATCTCCACCTCTCACACTCTCTCTCTCACTCTCTCTGCGCTCTCTCTCTCTCTCTCTTCTCTTGCCCTTCCTCCCCCACTCTCTCTCTCTCTCTCTCTCTCTCTCTCTCTCTCTCTGTATCCTGATACTACCACCAAAACCCAGAGCGAAACTGATGTAGAGGGAAACTCGTAGTGTGACCACTACAGTAAGAGACGACTGCCCCAATCATCTTTAACTTGTGAGATATTCAGAGTGAAATGTTTCTGCGGAACGATCTGCAAAAATGCAAACGAGCTGAAGATACACCGTGTCTGACTGTGGAAAAGAAATGTCAAAACTGCAGTGCTCAGTGGTAGCACCTGGAGCAGGAAAAGCTCAAGAAACATCGTCATCAGGGGAAAACAAGAGCAGAAATTAAGTTCATGAAAAAGAAGGAGAGAGGCTAGTAAAAGCAGCAGATGAAAAACATTGACACTTAGCTTGGTGTATGGATCCCAATAAGATATGAAAGTAAACTTGGGAGAGAGACTGCAGTTTTCCCAGGTCTTACATACAAGTCTGAGACCAGATGTGTTTCTGTAGTTTGAAAAGGCCAAGAAAATTATCATAAATGAGCTCACAAGTCCGTGGGAAGAGGGATATAGTGAGGCCCACCAATTAAAGCGTGCGAAATACGTGAAATTTCTGCAGGATTGTAGAGAGAAGGGTTGGCAGTTATGGCCTTTCCCATTCGAGGTTCGCTGTAGGAGGTTCCCTATTCAGTCGGTATGGAGGATGCTTACAGCCATTGGAATGAGAGGAAAGGCGCGAAGGGTAACTGTGCGCAGGATGGGAGAGGCAGCTGAAAGAGCCAGTTGTTGGTTTGGGAGCAAGAGAGAGGAGTTAAGCTGGAAGCCTGGAGGAGATGAGGAGCAGTGACTTGGCCTTCTCTGCTGACCCACCAACGAGAAAGTACTGCAGGTGAGGGTCGAAACACCCGAAGAACGTTATACCGTCTGATAATATCAGTTCCTCCTGGCCAAAGTCTCATTTACTTTGGTGAGTGGAAAATGCACCTGCTTCCACGAGTTAACACACGTATACACACACACACGCACAAACATACATAAATATATATATATACAC
>NC_068992.1:53280539-53285303 GCF_001194135.2 Octopus bimaculoides
TATATATATATATATACATAAGCAATCACACACACACATATATGTATATGTATAGGTGTATACATACATATATATATATATATATATATATATATATATATATACACACACACACATATTTAAATACACACATATTATATGTGTGTATATATATATAGAGAAAGAGAGGGAGAGAGAGAGTGGCAGAGAGAGAAAGGCACACACAGGGGGAATATGAAAAGATATATTTTTCAACTATGAGATATGTATGTAAACCAATGTCTGATAGGTGTGTCTACATGATATTTTCTATACATGTGTCTGTAATTCTGTGTGTTTTGCTTTATGTACTATGTTTAAAGACGAGATCAATCATTTGGGTAAATCTATACATTAAGCAGAAACGATAATATAGCCTGCTTCTTATTAGTTTTATTTATTGACACTGAATAATTCTAAATACTGCACTATCCACAAATAAAAAGCCTTCATCTCCTTTATATTACAATATTCATCAAACATATTGGTTCTATTCTTTCCAGTATTTTTTATACCTTATTTATTCTACACAAATAATTGTAATGAATAATGTTACTTTTTCTTTTTTATTGCTTTGGTGTTAGTGTGTGTTATTCATTCAGTATTTTTATACACTTCTTAAGCAAATAACGTTTATTTACTGTTTTAATTCATACGTTAGAGTAAAACGAACGTTCTGTGGACGTGTTGCTATACATAATATCTTATCTTCATTTAAAGATCTTAAGATGTTAAGAATTCTTTACAGACTTACTTAAGAGGCCACAATTGATTTGGAATTATGAATTTCAGTCTTGTGCATTGTATATTCGGAACTTCTTAACTTACTGTAAATACCGTTTGCCACTTTTGCCAAAAGAGTTTCTACAGCCCACAGCTTTCAAGAACTATCACAGTTGGTCAAGTAAGGTATGGTAGCACTCTCTTTATAATGTTACTAATGCCAAATCGTTAATTATTAAATACATTTCAGCTTGCCAGCTCATTCTTCCATGCCCTGGGGAAGTGCAGATAATCGCTGTAAGCTGCTTAAATGCTGCGTAATTGTTTAATGTTTCGTTAGCTTGCTGTATTTAGTTTAAATCCTGCCTAAAAGTAAGTTGGCATGGTCTTGTATGCACTATTTAAAGGCATATATTAATTAAAACTTTTAGCTGCATCCTAAAATTTCAAGTAAGTTACTAGCTTCTGCATAAATCCGAAAGAGATATTCCGTTCAATCCATCTAACAATAATATTGTTTCTCCTGCGTTTTAATTATTTGGAAATACATCTGAAGGAATAATTCCCTGTCTGTACGGGAGAGAGATACTAAAAATACTTTCCGTTAATTTATCGACACAATTCAAGGAAACTCTAATGATATTGATGCGCAGATTATATATCACTTTATACCTTGAGATATGATTCAGATTACTTTTCCCTCTGTAACGCAACCTCCGAGCATTTAAAGCTCTTAATATGTATTTCACTCGAATTGCCATCACTAAAATGTTTTCAGGATAATGCTTTTAGTAAATTGAACCTGTCATATAGCTGCTGGGTACAATATGACCTCCGAGGAAAGGAAAGAAAATGTGAATGGGTGGATCTTCATCGCATGCAGCAGTGTCAAAATTATTTACCGTTATTTATAAAGTCCAATTCTGTATTTTATACTGTTCTACTTATTTACGGCTCGGTTCCCAACCACCTCAGCTAAGAAATATATATTTCGTGGTTGAACATAAAAGTACCACTCATGTACCACTCATGTACACATAACCAAACGTTCTATTTACCCTAAAATTTTGACCTTGTTTATTTAATGTTAGAACCGATAATAGCGCTATGTCGACGTGAGGTGAGGGTAATACAGACTCGTAATAGCGTTAGGAATATCGCGTTGTTTTATTTAGTTAATTCGAATAGTATTATCTCAGATTTCAAACCCCACGAAGGTGAGTCAATAAAATATGTAGTAATGAAGCAGCATATTTGGAGTTGATTTACTACTGTCGTCATTCTACATCTCTTCCTCCCCCCACTTTCTATCTCATTCTGTCGCTCACTTATTTTGTCTGGGTTATAAATATCATTAATTATGGCACATGAGTTGGTAAAGTTAGCAAATTTGCGAAAGCACTTTTGACATATCAAAGAATAACTGTGGTAAATAGTTACGTTGCTATATATTCCATGTTTAAAAAAATAAAACGATGAAGTAGAACTTTCTCTTTATTCTCACTGCGTGTATAAAACCAACATTTGGATGATTCTTTGATTGATAGACTGCCAAAATTTGTATCATATTATGTGTGAGGCGCTGGACAGTGCAATGTCACAATGAAAAGTTGAATACGTCAGCATCATAAATAACTGTGTGGGTTTCAATATTTCTCCTAAACAGCAGTGAGAAATAACGATTGGATGAAGCACAAAAATGTATGTTCCCGGTATAGCACCCCAGGAAACACAGATGTGTATGTGGTTCTTATGAATGAAATATAAAACAAGCAGAGGTGGTATGTCACTAACACAGAGCCAGGTGTTGCAATATATAGAGGGAGGAAATGCGATGATCGAAGATATAGTTAATAATAAGGAAATTTTCTTCCAAAAATTTAATGCTCTTAGCTTAGAGTTTTGGGGCCAACCAATTTTGAACAGTCTCAAGAGGAAGAAGCCGAAACTCTAATGATGATTGGAAGCTTGAGTGATGAGCAGAAGGCTACAAATGATCCTTCCTGGTTTTCCCTGTTCGTCTTTGTATCGTCTATCTGTCCGTATATTTTTATTGTCATCCGTTACGTTCTTATTCTGTATTTCTTTTATTTATATATACATATATATATAATTGCAACTTACTACTATTTAATATTTTTTCTACATTGCATAATATTTCTTGATTCACCAAACCTATTTCAAAATAACTCTATGAGAATGTCCCCTCACTACAAGCAACACATTTATAACACAATTTATGACTGTTTAGACCCTAGTAAAAAATAATTTATACAACAGTAAATAATATTATTGTGACATTAGGTTTTACCGAGGTATTTCTTTGGTTTTGATAGTTCGGCTCGCAAAAGCTTGTTCATAAAAGATGCAAATTTGTACATTCTGCATTCCATATACTTCAATAAATTTTTATAGCTGCTCTGTCGATGGACGATTTAGACAATAATGACCATCATTAGTCAATGGTTGTAATTGAAGATGGAAGTGAAATTAAATGGATTCCATTAAATACTATAAGATTATCAATCCGGCATTCCAATATTTATGGCGCCACACTTGAGCTGGTGTTCTAATATTCCTATCACTAGAGCTCTTGAGTAATTTTAATGATGATTGATGGTGCATTTGTGCCCCCCAAAGCAACAGATATTGAAGTAAGGACACAATTCTTTATTGAGATATATCTTAGCATGTCAGGGAAGTTGAGGGGTAAAAGAGATGTTAGTTGCCCTGTATCTTAAAAGTTGTTGCTAAAATATTGTAAAGTATTGAATATATTTGTATATGAACTATTCGTCTATTGGAAGGGATGGATTATAATCAACATAATACACTGAATTGATCCGATAATGTAGTAAAACTGTCAGTCAGGGCGTGTTATCTATCGATTAGAGTGTTGCACTTACTATCAGGAGATCGTGCTTCGATTTCCAAACCGTGCAAGGTGATGTGTTCTGGAGCTAATCACTTCGTTTCACTTTGCTCTAGTTCACTCAACTGTACATCAGTGATACTGCGAGGGACCAATGTACCATCCAGGAGCAATGTGTTTATCTCCGGGACTTATATTCCATGGAAACTAGGCAACCGGCCATATGAGTACTAAGAGTCGTGACATTTTTGTCCAGGGCACATACATTACGTTTTTACTATATTAATTTAAGAATATATCTTATCAACAAAATGTTAATGCAGATAGTTTCAAAAGTATTTCTAATACATACTTTAATACATTGAAACAGAACAATATCCCGTAAGACATATAATTCTACAGCTTCAAGCTTTGTATTCATGCACCACTAAAACTATCGTAACTTAATTGTTTTCACTCCTATATTTATTGCTACAAGCTGTACTCATTCTCTTTATCTCAATCACTTTTAATTTGTTTAATATTTATTCGACGACGAAAGTAACATCCTATATCATCAAACAAATGATTTACCATACAAAACATCGCCCTTAAAACTTAAAACAAAGACAAAACAATGACGAAAATCTATGTATTCAAAACAGACAGGTAATACACGAAAGTTACTTATTTTATTGTTGTTCGCAGTCTTCTTCAATGAAGTAAACATCTCTAGAAAAACACCTTCGTATTTCCTTGTCTTGCCAACCGTGTTTATTGTTTCTAGTATTATCGCTGACTTTACCGATTGCGTTTCCCCCATTTATTATTGCCAGCACATTCACTTGTACAATAATTAGTCCATCGTATTCTGTTAGCTTAATTACTACTTCCTACTCATTGTTTCGTTGTTTTAGATTACAACACAGCAAATTATCTTCTCACATACACACACACACACACACACACACACACACACACACACACACATATACATAGGCACAAGTATATATGTGTGTGTTTGTGTGTATACATATATGTGCATGTATGCATGTGTATACATAAGTGTGGTATGTATGTGCATATCTGTGCATGTAAGGTAATATATATATATACATATATATATATATATGTATATGTATATATATATATATATATATATATATATATAT
>NC_068992.1:53285524-53290618 GCF_001194135.2 Octopus bimaculoides
ATATATATATATATATATATATATAAAACCACACACATAGACATATAAATATGTGTGTTTGTATGTGTGTGTGCTTAAGCGTGTGTTCTATATTTGGGTATACTGAAATGGAAAGTGGGTGTGTAATTTTTCTTTATTCCTGCTATCATGTTTGAACGCATCACACTACAAATGGTAATTTTAACCACCATTCCTCCTAAATTGCTGTCTATAATTTTCATTTGCATTTTGTTTTTATTTATAATTTGTTTTTGTTTATAATTTCGCTCAAAAGTTCATCCGTTTTCATTTAATTTCTTTACGGCATTTGAATTTTTGGTATGTACTGGCGGTAAATAATTGTAGTAAACTTTCTTTGATTGTTTATTTATACATTCACAAGAATATTAATATTGCCAATCCGGTTCTCCTTCCTTTTGGACGTACTTTCAATTAATTTATTCGTTAATACTTCTGCCTAGGCCATAGCCATGCACATACGCATATACACACACACAAATACACGTGCATACATGTATATACATGCATATTCTTTTTTTCTTTTATACGTTTCATTCCAAAAGCTGTGGGCCTGTTGTACTATCGCCAGTTTAATCATCTTTTCAATGGCCATTCATATGCAATTGGCTATTGGAGAAGGAGGGAGTTCGACACTGCTGCCTTGTCTTGAGATTCTTGCCGTGATATAGAGATTCATTTGGGAACTTGGACAGCAACAGATCAAGTTACATTTCACTTATACTCCAAGAATCAAAATCTCAAATATGATTTTGCTTTTCAAAACTATACTGTTAAAGTACATCTTTATAAATTTTGATTGTATAATAAAATAATAACATATTTTTGACTAGAAAAACAATACTGAATTGAAAATATCTACAATCAATACGGCGGCAGCTCAAAAATTTGATGATGTGGTAATATCTATTTTGATAGACGGGTCATGTCCTTTTATGTGCATTAAACTTATTTTGTTTCTGATAGCATTCGACATTTTTAAATCTGATATTTCGAGGAAAAAGAGATTATGCGCAAAATATTTCGGCAAACATTATATTCTGTATTATATCAAAAGAGCTTTTGCACATTTTCATTCAGTATATTAATTCAAAGTCATTAATCTTCACTTTCTCGGAAAATGAAAACCAGCCTATGGAAATATCTGCCTGCAATATAAACAGGTTCTAAATGTAGAACAGATTTTCTTGACCAGATGTCTATATGTTTCATCTGTAAGGTGATATCTTTGCCCTAACATACTGATATGTTAAATAGATGGATAATCCAGGCTGAATATATTGTAGCATTTCACAGAAAATTATTCTGTTTTTGATGGAAAGTATCCATAGCATTCACCATTGCTTTATGCTTACAAATTGTTAAGCAATTCTCTTTCCGTATAGACAGAACATAGCTCTGTTCTTGTGGCTGGAAGCTGATAATTCATGCCGGGTGATTCGATGACCGCTGCATTGTAAACAGTGAAACAAATGTGTCAATTTTATAATGCTTCCAGTACGCACTGCTA
Source organism: Octopus bimaculoides (assembly GCF_001194135.2). Taxonomy (NCBI): domain Eukaryota; kingdom Metazoa; phylum Mollusca; class Cephalopoda; order Octopoda; family Octopodidae; genus Octopus; species Octopus bimaculoides. The sequence continues at coordinate 53,287,053 of NC_068992.1, forward strand.
AGATTTATGTAACTCAAGATAGATAATTAGAAATGGAAAATTAAGACTTCTCAAAATATAGTGTCATCCAATCGATGTATGATCTTCTGCAATAGGGTGTCCGATCTGTTAGAAATGATAGTTAAACTTACCAAATAACTAATCTGAACGTTACAGAGTAAAATTATGCCTCAGAAATTATCGGTATTATCATAAATTTAAAACATGTGTTTATACGTCTACGAGATAAAGTTTAACCGGGGGCTACATCAATTGAAAAATCATAGTCAGCACCTCAACACTAAAGTCATTTCTATCGATAGATACACAGCAAGCTTGCAGAATCGAAAAAGTGTCCGAAGAACTTCTTGCAGTATTTCTTGAAGCTCTTTACGTTTAGTTCGTACCGGAATCAACTCATCTTTTCATCCGTCAAGAGTCAATAAATTATACTACAATTCAAGTACTGCAGTCGACTTAATCGACTAACTTCCTTCCTTAAGAATTGTTGGGATTGTACCAAATTCAGAAAGTACTTATATCAATGGTTATCAAACCGAACAGTGGTGCTAACTTTTGGATGACGTAAACGCTTGTGAGGTGGCAAATAGCAGAGTGCCACAGAGTATGCTTAGTACTAAGAGTAAATGCAAAACAATGAAAAAAAAGGGGGGAGGAAAGGAGGAAAAAAGATAAATATTTCTTCAGTAAATACTGACAGAAAAAATATTCTAATAATAAAAAAGAAAACAAGTAATAGAAAAGGGGAGATACCATGGGAGGGGTGAAGGAAATGAAACATTCCGAAAACATTCTGTTTCTGATTGCTTCTGTTTTAAAGTGATCTACTTAATTTTTTTTTTTTTTTTTTAATATTTTAACTACCAACTTAACAATATGCCATGATGTTTTTTTCTGAAATTGTTTGTAATTTTCAAACATTGATTAAAAAAAAGTTGCGCATGTGAAATAAATGGTTTAGAAATACATAACAAAGAAGCAGTTTTTAAGTCAATGCATATAATAGAATAGCATAAGAACATGTAAAATAAGAATGTTTACAATAAATTTAAATACTACTCAACAAAGTGAAAATGTATGCCATAAAACAAAATAGAGTAAAAACAGAAATGTTAGTAAGATTCTATTGACGAAAACAAATATATTCATTTTCCTGGTCATTGAAATAATAAACAAGGGAACATGCGACAATTTAATAATGTCTTTTTTTTTCGTCTCATGGGAAATTAGCTACCAAAGATCCTTTAGCAAAATAATTGATGTAGGACGATTTATATATAAGTACATATATATATATATATATATATATATATATAAAAGCGATTGTGTATGTCTGTGTGCGTGCGGTCGTGCGTGTGCGTGTGTGTGTGTGTGTGTGTGTGTGTGTGTGTGTGCTAATGTGTCTTCGTGTCACCAACACGAATTATTAGCAAGAAGAAAACATGAAGGATATTGCAAGTCCTTAATTTAGTAAAGAAATTATATTGATGAGTTCAATGCTTTGTAATATTTTGGTAACTCATGTGTTCTTTTCGTTAAGTTCAATTGGAACAATTGGTATTACAATAGATGTCTTGTCATAGCACGCATTTATTAAACACGGTTTCTCACCGTGGTACGCTAGCGTGCTTCGTGAGATCCCGGTTCAGCCTAATGTGAAAAGATCACATCGGAGGTGGTGGGGTTGTACCTTTCCAATTCAGCTCCATCCACGGTAGAAGCACTCTTACCGTGCCAAAGTAGCACTCTTACATGCCGTTCAACTGTGCTTGGTAGAATTTCTTCATTTTCACACTCAGAGCACAGAGATGAAATCATGTCATGTCTGTGAGGGTCAGCCGACTGCGTGATTCTCTGTTTTGATTAAAAAATTGGATTCCTCAGTTCTGTTCCAGTTCCGAGACGACCGCTGGCTGCCGGTCGATCTCTTTGCCCATACGATGTGAAACGGCGACCGAATCCATTAAAGGAGTGACCGACTTACCGCTGGTCGCGAAGCCGGCATCAACGATGCGGCAGAGCATCGACGACTGCGACGTGAAGCCCGACCCTCGTAAGCTAAAGACGACCGCGAACGAGGTTCCCTGCCGCTTAGCGTGAAGTAGAGTTTCGGCAACCGACGGCTGGACGCCGGATGAAAAGTGTCGTGGTTAAATGTGTCATATACACTAGCACCACTACAGGGGTGGGGGAGAAACATCTTTTATGTGTGCACGCATGCACGCATCCATCCATCCATATATATATATATATATATATATATATGTGTATATATTTATGTATATATGAATGCATACATACATATATATATATATATAGATATACATATATGCATGCATACATACATACATCCATATATATGTATGTATGTATATATATATATATATATATATATATATATATTTGCAGGTGTGCACGGTGTAGGGGGTAGGTGTTGCACTCCGTGGGCCTTTTCAGGCAGCGTCGATTTCATGGAGAGGCTGAGCTAATAATATACAACACATATTTCCAATCACTATAAGCAATATATAGAACTATCAGAAAAGTGGAGGATGGACGAAGGCATATCATCGAAGGGGGACACCTATTTATTTTCAAAAATTCCACGACCAGTCTTCCATAATACACTAACCCTGGTACCCACGTCACCATAGTTGGCAAACACTATTACAATCATATGTAACGCTTCCGTAACTAAAATATCCATCTAGTTTATTTGAATATGTTTCTTCGCTTTAGGTATGAAAAATATATGCAGTCGCAATATGTAACACAGGGCCGATCAGAGGCGGGAAGATATGAAATCGAGGAAATAAAAGGATATATATATATATATACAGTGAATATGCGCCTAGATATGGATGCTGGAATATCAAGGAGAATAAGCATAGGATGGAAGGTGTTTAGCTCAATAAACGAAGTACTCAAAACAAAGCTGGATTTGATCATACGAGTCAGATTCTTCAACAGCACCGTGCTACCTGCGCTCTTACACGCAAGCGAAATGTGTACTACAAAGAAGAGCATAGAAGATCGAATGGCTTCGAAGTAAAGGATCATATTCGAAATATGAGAGTTCGAGAAGAGTGTGGAGTGAACGATATGATCGCAGGATAATGAAAGCACAAGTACGACTGCGTTAGACATGTTGCAAGGCCTCCAGACAACATGGAGACTTCTGCAGTGGTCAAGTGGGATCCAGGAGTTCAGAAAAGATCACTTGGAACCCTCCACAACGATGGGAAGTCTATTTAGTTAAGCAATTTGGTTGAAGATGAATAAGAATCAATTAAGACTGGATTGGAAGTGCACAATGACCAGTGATGTTCAATAGAACCTGATGGCCAGATCGACATTATGATACTCTGATATGTTTGTGTGTGACGTCATTTGGATTTATACACTTCCGAGAAAACATGAAATAATTCTTTTTGGAGAATATTAGCTCTCGAGTTACATAAGCTATAAATAACAGCATACGTATCTCTGTCTCTCTCTATATATATGTTTGTGTGTGTGTGTGTCTGTGTGTATGTATATATGTATGTATATATATATATATATAT
>NC_068992.1:53290757-53293602 GCF_001194135.2 Octopus bimaculoides
TGTGTGTGTGTGTGTGTGTGTGTGTGTGTGTGTGTGTGTGTGTGTGTGTGTGTGTGTGTATGTGAGTGTGTTTGTCAGCCATATACATATATTCATAAAGATATACATACGTAAGTATACATGCATTTCTTATGCTTTTTGTGTCGCATTCACATGTGTATGTGGATTATAGTTTTAAAGATAGAATAATGTGTAACGAAATAAGATTTTTAAAAAAACCACTAGATAGAATATTGATCGTATCAATCGAATATGTCTAATGATTTCTCTTTCCAAAGAACATGATATATATTCAGAGCTATCAACGATGTAATTGAAATGGCTATTGAAAAATTTATATTTTCATGATTTTGTTCTTGCTTTTATTATTATCGTATTCATATTAACATTGTTTTCTTTAGTATTAACATTCTGCGTCTTTTCTTCTTCTTCTTCTTCTTCTTCTTCTTCTTCTTCTTCTTTTTCTTCTTCTTCTTTTACTACTTCTGCTTCTTTACCTCCATCTTTTTCTTCTTCACCTCCATTTTCTTCTTCTTTTTCTTCTTCTTCTTCTTCTTCTTCTTCTTCTTCTTCTTCTTCCTCTTCTTCTTCTGCTTCTTCTTCTTCTTCTTCTTCTTCTTCTTCTTCTTCTTCTTATTATTATTATTATTATTATTATTATTATTATTATTATTATTATTATTATTATTTTTATTATCATTATCATTATTATTATTATTATTATTATTATTATTATTATTGTTATTATTATTATCATTATTATTATTATTATTATCATCATTATTATTATTATTATTATTATTATTATTGGTGTTGTTTTTTGTTATTGTTGTTGTTGTAACTAGTATTGTTGTTCTTGTTTTTCCTATTGGTTTTGTTGTGGTTTTGCTCGTTTAATTTCGTCTCCTACACTTGTTACTTGTTTCTTGTATTCTTGCTGTTAGATTCTTAGTTTCTTGTTTTTTTTGTTTTGTTATTTTTTTGTGTGTAGTCCTGAACTTCTTACGTGGCTAACTAACTAACTGTATAAATATACATACGTACACACACACACACACACACACACTCATAATGAATACATACGTACGTACACATGTACACGTATACTTATATACATACGTATCTACATACATACATGCATTTACATAATTGCATTCCTACAGTTATGCGCGTCTGTGTGTATACCTCTACATATTGCCTTTTTCAGTTCTTTACCAATGATCGTTACGTCTCGCTAATGTGTCAAATGTGTTTCGAAGAACGTTCAAGTGTTTCCAATAGATTCGATGAAGATCGAGTACCCGATTCATTAATATTGATTCCATCGTCACCATTTTTGCTATCACGAGCACTCCTGCCATTAATATTAATATAGATATTGATACAACTACACTACTGCCTTGTCTACAACTCCACCATGACCACAAAAAATGGTGGTTATCAAAAAGTGCCAATACATGGTTACCTCTCTTGTAAAACATAACATCTGATACAGCGCGATAAAGTGGTGAGCAAGCAAAAGATTTAGCGAGCCGAGCAAAATGCTTAGCAGCATATCTTCCGTTTTTTACATTATGAGTTCAAAACCCCCCAAGATCGATTGTGTCTTTCGTCCTTTTGGGGTCGATAAAATAAATACCAGGTGAGCACCGGGGTGATGTGTTTGATTTTAATCCTTACCCACAACAGCTGTCGTGGTGCCAATATTTAAAGAAAAGCTAGCTTTGTGCCAAAATTTGAAACCAAAATAAAATATTAAAATCTTAAATACAGAAGGATACATTGGATAGTGTATACTTTTATTACACAATACGGCGAAATGGTCATAAGCTAACGTTATTTTGCCACAAGTATGACAAAAGAGTGTTGATACAGTGCTAAACCAAAGTACCGTTGAGGTTTCCAACAGTTACAATGCCACCAAAATCTCCAATATATCATTGACGCCACAATCTTCACTAACATAAATTATAGTGGCATTAATGTTCACATTTACAAGCTTTAGCAATCTTCAATTGCAGCAAATCGCATCTTCATCAACGCCATCATCGTCTTCGTCGTTGACGTTGTCATATCATCATGTATATCATCGTTGTCCTTGTTGTACTCATCGGTATCATCGTCGTCATTTAAGAAGTGTCAGACGAGCAAATCCGATCTTTCTTGGATATCAAGACAATATACGGTTGTGTCACCAACGATCTCACACCACAAGACAACTACAGTATCTGACAAGCATAAAAGAATTGAGACATGACAGCTGAAATCACGCCGTATTTCATTGCCAATAAATTAGGTCAATTTAGAACGGGGGGGGGGGGAAATATCGCAAAAACTTGCAATCAACAACAATTTTAATTTTATTTTATATATTTTCTGCAGTTTCCTCAGGGTTCCACCATCTTCAACTATATTGAGGGGGAAAAAAGAAATTTGCCGCTCCAACTCATTAAGATGATAAACAACTCATGTTAACACCACATGAAATAAAATGCTTACGGTCTATTCCATCCAATATTGATTGAACTTCTAAAAAAATGTTCAACAATTATTTTCGTTGCTATTTGCAATGTATCAATACGTACGCCATTATAACTTTGATCTACACTGGTCTAATCCCAAATGCATCGTATTCTACAAAACGTAACACATACTCGATAGAGTACGCTATTTATCACAGTGAAATGACTTAAATTAAAATTGCAAAACACTCACCATTACATTGCTCTGTGACAAACGCATATATGTAAAGAAATACGTATATATGAATTGCGTATGTATGAGTGTGAACGTGTGTACATATCATATATGAATGCGTATATATATATATGTATATATGTATATA
>NC_068992.1:53294010-53294933 GCF_001194135.2 Octopus bimaculoides
ATATATATATATATATAAATGTCTCTGTGTATGCGCATGCGCGTAAGCAAATACATATTGACATACATATACAAATACAAGCATAAACAGTAACAAACATCGATCGTTGCTTTTAAAGTGAGAGGAAAAAGTGTCTGCCGATGTGTGAAATATCTCAAATCAATAATGAAGTTTTCTACAAAGACTCAGTTATCTTTGCAGGTAGTTAGTAATGGATTAGATACTCAATATCTGTTTTGTATTATCCGATTGTTGTTGTGGCTAACGTTCCTATTAAAGCGTTGTTTCCTATGCCTTTCTTTCATTCCGACTTTTCGTCCTTTTGTTTTCCTGTCTTTCTTCCTTTCTTTCTTTCCTTTTTCCTTCTTTCTTCCTTTCTTTTACTTCTGTTCTTTATAATTCAATACTTTACTAATAAGCTGTTACGGTTACTCACAAGTGGAATAACGTTTTCTTCTTATTTTATCTGATACGTAGACAGAACGCCAATAGGTAACGCCATAGAAAACAACATGAAATATAGAAAATAGTCTTAATTTGCTAAACCAGTCTATAATTCATTATATGAATAAAATGCATTTATACATATCCATAGCAAAATTCATATATATACAAACTTAAACGTAGACAGAGATATGCACACGGGTACTCATAATTATATATCTGTGTGTGTGTACATAGAGCAATTTAGGAAAATAGATTAGCATACGTTATTTGCATAGCTGTCTAGGTTCTTTAGTATTTATTTATCGCACTTCTTCGCTCTCCATTTCTCTCTCTCTCTATCTCTCTCTCCCTCTCTCTCTCTCTCTCCCTCTCTCTCTCTCTCTCTCTCTCTCTCTCTCTCTCTCTGTATATATATACATATATTTACAGAGAGAACGAGAGAGAAAAGGAGAGAGATCTATGGATATATACATATA
>NC_068992.1:53296303-53297023 GCF_001194135.2 Octopus bimaculoides
TACAAGAATATAAATAAAAAACATAAAAAACAGACAGAGTTGGAACTCTTTTAAATAAAATAATATATTCCTCTATACACGATCATACAAACCCCTTTTTTTTCTATTTATTTTTACTCACACACACACACACACACACACATATATATATATATATATATATATATATATATATATGTGTGTGTGTGTGTGTGTGTGTGTGTGTGTGTGTGTGTGTGTGTGTGTATGTATGTATATACGCACACACACACATGCACACAATGTATATATATATGTATTTAAACATACACACATCTATAAGTATCTGAGTGTGTAAGAATAACACTTGGTGTCGATTTGTTTGACTAAAATCGATGCTCCAGCATGGCCGCAGTCAAATGACTGAGACAAGTAAAAGAGTAAAGAGTATAGAGTATATTATCCAGTAGTCATATTTTCATCACATGCTTTCACTGCATTACCGAGTGCATCTCTGTGTACCTTGGATATGTGCTGTAGTTTGTTGCGATGCTCTTAATTTCACTGCATGCAAGGTGCCTAGTCGTACTATTTTCTGTATGTCATATGTACTTGTAAGTCCTGGTGTTTTTGTTAAGTATTTGTCTGAATGTTTTATTATTATTATTATTATTATTATTATTATTATTATTATTATTATTATTATTATTATTATTATTATTATTATTATTATTATTATTATTATTATTATTATTATTATTA
>NC_068992.1:53297172-53300033 GCF_001194135.2 Octopus bimaculoides
TTTAAGAAACCATAAGAAAAGTACGTGTTTGTTTTAAAATTTGAGATCACATAGACAGTATTTTACGTAGGATATGGGCAGTTCCCATGAGCACTATCTTTTGAACTTCAGCCATTTTGGGGTTTCCTGGTATCTGAGCTAGGTAGTAATCAGCCCGTTTCGCTGTCATTCCCAGGGCACCTATGACAATAGGTATTGTTTTAGTCTTCAGGTTCCACATTTTGCTAATTTCTATTTCAAGATCTTTATATTTGCTCAGTTTTTGGTAGGTCTTGACAGATACGTTTATATCGATTGGGACAGTCATATCAATGAGGAGGCATGATTTTTGTCTGAAGTCTTTCAGTATGATGTCTGGCCTATTTGCGTCTATCAGTCTGAATGGTGAAGTTCTAGAGGAGTCCGATGTGATCATTTTCAAGTACTGGGGGTGGTTTGTGTTCCCACCAGTTTTTATCATGGGGCAAGTTCAGGTTTTTGCATATTACCCAGTGAACATATTATTATTATTATTATTATTATTATGATTATGATTATTATTATTATCATCATCATCATCATCATCATCATCATCATCATCATCATCATCATCATCTTCATTATAATCATCTCTTTATCACAGGAATTATTGGAGCTCCTGCTCGTCTCATTATTATTATTATTATTATTATTATTATTATTATTATTATTATTATTATCATTATTGTTGCTGTTGTTGTTGTTGTTGTTGTTGTTGTTGTTGTTGTTACCCCAAAAATAATTGTCACTATCTTTACCGTTTTTCATTTTCCACAGTCGCACTATCTCGTATATAAGACTATTGTATTTATTTATATTTTTGTATTCTTTCTTGACTATTTGTGGATCCAAGGGGCACGCACCATCAACTATAGAGGTCATGTCTTTCAACTTGACCACCACCACTGTGTCCGACTGGTCGGCCGGGATTTGGAGATCCCACTGGATTTTGCAGTTCTGTAGTTTGTGCTAATACCACGTCTTACATCTCTTTATCATCCATCTTTCACACAGTCCGCTCTCTGGCCCCCACTTTTCACAAATTATTAATATTGTTATTATTATTATCAGTGTCGTCGACGTCATCATCATCATCATCAACATTATTATCATCATCATTATCATGATCAACATTATTTGCTTACTAAATCTTGTATTCCACCACTAACTCAATAATTTGCATATAGATGGTTGCAACATAAACAATGCGTTCAAATGGCAACAGACAATTCTGAGCGTTGTGTCAACAATACGACCAGAGGGTGGTCATTTCTTTTCTGTTGTTATCTCTCTTTAATTCAATTTACTAAAAATTGGTTTAAAAACATGGCAGCCAAACGTGACAGCGGTGATAAACAGCAATAGTATTTTTGGTAGAATTAAAGTATATAATCAATGGTTGACTGTGATCAACATTTCAGAAAATGGTTTGACAACTATAGCAGCAAGAAGACGTCATGTAAAGGCGACGAGCTGGCAGAAACATTAGAATGCTGTGCGAAATGCTTAGCTGTATTTCGTCTGACGTTACATTCTGAGTTCAAATTCCGCCGAGGTCGATTTTGCTTTTCATCCCTTCAGGATCGATAAATTGAGTACCAGTTACGCACTGGGGTCGATATAATTGACTTAATCCCTTTGTCTGTCCTTGTTTGTCCCCTCGCTGTTTAACTAACCCCTTATGGGCAGTAAAGAAATAAGAAACATTAGCATGCCGAGCAAAATGCTTAGCGGTATTTCGTCTGCCGTTACGTTCTGAGTTCAAATTCCGCCGAGTCGACTTTGCATTTCATCGTATCGGGGTCGATTAAATAACTATCAGTTACGCACTGGGGTCGATGTAATCGACTTAATCCGTTTGTCTGTCCGGAGTTGACTTTGTCTTTCCTCCCCCGGATTTCGATAAAATAGTACCAGTTGAAAACTGGGGTCGACGTAATGAACTCATACTAACCCCCGAAATTGTTGGTATTTGCCAATATTTGAAACAAACATTTCAGACATATAAAAGGAATGAAGTTCGACACAATGAAACCGAGTGCATGACTGGTACATCCCCAGATTCTACATTCCTGGCAAAATATCATTATGCAAGTCGTAAAAAAGATAAACGCACTCAATTATTGTCTAAAGAGCTATTCTGTTCTCATTTAGGCATCTTTCTCTGATGATATCAAGAGATATGTTTGCGGCTTTTGTTAACTTCCTTCCTTCGTTTGCTAAAAAAAAAAAAAAAAAAAAGGAGAAAAAGTAAAAACCATTTACCTTTTAAATAGATTGCTTAAAAGACGGAGAATCGAAATCTGAGTACGGACGCGCTTCGGCGAATACAGCACCGTATTATGGCGCCAACCTATGCTTCAAAAAGAAATTTAAGCAATCGTTTGTCTTCATCGTACATCTTAACTATAAGGAAAACATATCGTTTTCGGTTCCCCCCCACTTTTATTTACCCTCCACACTCCACGTTTTATATATAACATTGAAGACCTTTTTGTTGTGTCAGCGGTACCACGTAATGATATATTTCCGAAAGCCTTTCTCTCTAATTAAATATAAATACTCGCTTTTTATCTAACATCCTTTCATTAATCGCGCTGCCTCCGTCGTTTGGCCAACCACTTCCTTACCTTTTACATTCTCCACTACTTCTTTTCCAAAATCATCATCATCTTCATCCTAACCATGATCAACATCATCATCATCCTAAGTATCATCATCATCATCATCATCATTATCATTATCATCATCACCATTAGCATATCATCATCATCATCATCACCATCATCATCATCATCATCATCATCTCCCTCATCATTTTTCTAATGTTCATATTTTCTTTG
>NC_068992.1:53303050-53303804 GCF_001194135.2 Octopus bimaculoides
GTGTGTGTGTGTGTGTGTGTGTGTTTGTGTATGTGTGTGTGTATATATATATGTATCTATTTGTATATATATATGCATATGTATATATATATATATATATATATGTATATATATATGTACATATATATAGGTATATGTACATATATTATATATATACGTGTGTATGACTATCTTTGCCTGTATATGTGCACTTGTATTTATATATGCGTGTGTATGATTAAGTCTGTATTTATGTATGTATGCATGTACGTTTGCCTCTATGTATCTGTATATGTACGCAATGGTGTACATATGTGTTTGCGTGTGTTTCGCTTTGTGTAACCTATCGGCCTCAATCACAGAGCATAATTTTGTAGGTGAAACCCAAGTACATTAATTCCCTAGCCAACCTTTTTAATGTACATAATCGGCATTTTGCGTTTGTGGCGAAATTTTGCGAACGACTAAACACAATCCCAGACATAGAAAGTCATACATTATCAAATTTCATTATTTCTAACATAATGAAGTTTGTGCGCAAGAATGTATGCAAATTTTGTTTATGCTCGTGTTAGCTTATATGTGTACTTTTTCTGGCATATGTATAGGCCCGTTGTTTGTTTCTACATATTAACTCATTGTAATAATACATGTACATACAGCCATATACAAATAAATACTCATGAATATAAGTGCATTTACACGTAGAGAGATGCTCACATACATGCATATATATATATATATATATATATGTATATATATATATATATATATA
>NC_068992.1:53304021-53308483 GCF_001194135.2 Octopus bimaculoides
TATATTCTGTCTTTTACTTGTTTCAGTCATTTGACTGCGGCCATGCTGGAACATCGCCTTTAGTAGAAATTCCAACGTAGTCAAAATTCTTATTTAAATCTCCGTAAAAGTCAGATGATGACTACACAAATCAACCGCCTGCCGGCAAAAGCGCTAGCACAATCTCTCAAAATACATTCAAGTATTTGGACTCCTGTGGACCGGTTTCTGGACTGGTATTATAGCCTCACCTTCCTCAGCACGCGTTACCATCGAACACTTTAATCACCGAATGACGCCCGTACACACAAATAGACAGATATTTATTGATGTATCGTATTGTCTATATACAAAATATCTGCACATTTTTCTACTACTACTCCTACTCGCTAGTCACTTCTAGACACAATTAAAACATTTAACATTTTAACAACATTATTTTTCCATATGACGGTGGTGAGTTAGCAGCATATTTAGCCCTAGCCCGTTTGCCCGCAGACGGTTGATTTCTGTAGTCATCACCAGACATTTTCGACGATTTAAATAAGAATTTTAACTGTTATTTCCAGCGGGTACACATACTTAGTATGTCCTTTGATGAATTTTAATCATTCAGCAATTTAATGCCTCTTGGGCCTGCAATCACCTATATTATTGATTTTGTTATTATTATTTTTAACTACTACACTAGATAATAATAGGGTCGTTAATATCTTTGCAAATATTTTCCCTTGAATTATTTGCTAGGTATTGAAATTATTTTCACACTGGTGGTTGCTACGTTTCGCCGCAAAACGATTCAGTCGCAGCGCACACTTCAACGTGATGAATCGTGGCTTTCTGTCACGGTAACTCTTGCTGAGGGGCGTGAGGCTATATAGCCAGTCACGAAACCGGTCCACGTGAGTTCAAATAGCTGAATGTATATTGAGATATTGCCCCAGCCTGGTTGCCGGCAGACGGTTGATTTTGTAGCCATCACCACGTTTGTGTGTCCTTTGACTAATTTTAATCCTTCACCCATTTATATATATATATATGTGTGTGTGTGTGTTTCTGTGTGTGTATATATAAATATATATATATATATATATATATATGTATATATATGCATATATATATACACACACACACACACATATATATATATATATATATATATATATATATATATATATATATATATATATATATATATATATACATGTGCATATATATGTGGGTGTGTATGTGTGTTTGTTCATATACACAGGATTGAGTGAAGAAATTAACGGAAGTAGCACGCAACACATTTTTTAGAGATATCTTGTATTTAATAACACATTGATTTTGTGCCTCTTTACTTCAAGTTTCGTGGGTGTATGCCACATCCACTTCATCATAACTTTAAATACATATAGACTAATTTTGAATTTTATTTGAGTTTTTTTTTTTTTTTTCATTGCGTACGTATTTCAAATAAATAACATTTCTTTTTTGACAGATTAAATCTAGTATATATAGAGAGAATTACTGGTGTTTATGGATATGCATACATAAATACACGCAGACACAGACATACATACATACGCACGAACACATACCACAAATACAAATATTAACATATGATGACGTTGCAATGCTCCTTGAAAATTATGTATTGTAAATTATGTTGGAATGTCTAGACAAACATGAAAATATACTTAAGCTGTAGGTTGACTTAAAATAATGACTGCTTCTATTTATTGTGTATGAAAACACGTCTATAGACATGTAAATTATGCGGATGTTTCTATATAAGCATATGTATATTTGTGTGTATGCGTTTGTATTTACGTGCATTTCTGTGATTTTGTTGGATACATATACATAGCCCAATATATATATATGTATATATATACACACTTAATGATTTTGAAGTCAGTTTATATTAAAATACATATCATTTTCAAAATTTAATACAATCTACAGACAGAATTACATTTTTCTGAAAGCCTATTTTTAAGCAGATCGCTGTTCTGTTCCGGGCATTGCTGATAATTCGATGCAATGGAATCGCAAGCACGAAGAAACAATTCGGTCATTATTTGTTCATATTCTCGTTCAATGCCTGTTGACAATTCGTCGGGAGTTGACAGTTTTGTACAGAAAACTTTATGTTTCATGCATTTCAAGAAAAATTCTAGTGTCATGAGATGAGTTCAATGTCGAGAGTATTCTACGGAACCCTTTTGTGTCATCCACTTCTTGAAAAAGAATCTCGTCAAATCTCGCAGATTTTCAGCTCTTACATTATTACGGTTACGTGTAAGTACCTCATCTCCCTGGAAATAAAACACCACATCTTCAAAGTCATCTTGCTTAGCATAATAGAGAGCTGCAAACAAAACCGAGCAAGTGAGGACACTTTACAGTGCTGTAAAAAGTAAGGTCCAATTAATATTTTAATGGTAAGTCGGATCATATTGTAACTTCTGGTTATTCATCACGATGCTTCTGTAATATTCGGTTTTTCGGGTCCACAGAAGCTGCAATTGCGGTAGCAAATTCAGCCATTTTATTTAAACGTAGCTTCAATACTTCCAACTAGACGTGCACATTCTACACATCTTGCCATGTACCAATCGCAAAACTCTACATTTTGGTCTGGTTCCTCATTAACTATACACATTCAAAATGAAATGGAAGCTTGTTTTTAATATTCCATTTCTCATAATTCTCTTGCAGCATAGGTTTTTTTCAACTCTGGCAATACGTTTCTAGTATATTTTGCTTTGTGGGGCTCATGTTACAGTAGCATACTTGAAGAAGTATTCATAAATTTTGCGGAAAGCCAGCCAGCACTGTGCGTCTGATGCATGAGTGTGCTTATGTGTGTAAAGTTCATTGTAATTTGTTTATTTTTAACCCGAGCGTAGAACCAATGCCTGGGGTTTATTATAACAGATATTCAGGTGGGGACCATATTGCGTTTTTACAATTTTCAAATGCTCAAACACCAGATTTTCAAATTTATGCAATTCTAAGTGTGTGAAATTGTAATTTCGGACCAGTTGTCTTCTACGTTAGCCTCAGGCCGAGTAAAGCCTTTTGTGTATACTTGGTAGATGGAAAATGAGAGAAGTTATCGTGCACATATACGAGTGTGTGTCATTTCCATACAGAGCAGGTCTGTCTACAATACAGAGTATGGATTTTGTTAGCTTATTCATAGATAAGAGAATAATACAAAATTTGAACGTAGCAAGGCCTATTTTACTCAAGCTGACCGAAAATATACACGTTTCGTTTTTAGGTAGGTTTCTAGTGTAGTGTTGTCGGTAAAAGCTTGTATATGCAGTGCCTGGAAATGTGATTGGGATATGTGTCGTTATTATTGATAATTGAATGGCTGAAAAATAAAGGAGAACTTAATGGATGAATGAAATATTAATGGGAGGAAAAACCGAATCGTAATTTTCTGATATTCAAAACGGAAAATGAATTAATGAAGCGAGGTTTGCTTAAATCTATGCTTCGGACAATAATGAAGTCATGCCGAGAAAATAATATCAATAACCGGAAATGCCGGACGATATCGGCACGTCTGCAGTAAAAATTCACAAACACATACACACACACATATGCACAGGTGCGTATGCATATGTAAGTATATATAAATATGTGTGTGTGTGTGTGTGTGTGTGTGCCTGCGTCTGTATGTGGGTATCTGTTTCTATATACACACGTATCTATGCATGTATACATATAGATAAAAACAATATATACTTACATATTCATACACATATTTAAACAGACATTTGCATATGCATATATATATACACACATATATCTACACACACACACACACACACACACACACACACACATACATATATATATATATATGTATAACGAAATTTTAAGGGAGTACATATGTTTCTCAACTAGTGTAGCTTACGAGGCAATTTTAATGCAATGAGATATGCTCAACGTAGCTAATCCTCAGGATGATTTTAATTTAATGAAGATTACATTGACACACGGTGCTTGTAAGTTATCCACATAACAATGGTGCGTAAATTCAGTTGAACTTATGATTGTGTTTTGGCTGACAATGTAATTTTCACTAACGTAATCTTAGGTTCATGATTAGCTACGTTATTTTGAATTAATTGCATAATAAATGCATCATCAACTTCAGCTGGTTAAGAAACAAACGTAGCGTATATTTTACATTTTCCACTTCCTCAATTTTTAATTTTATTCGCATTTTTAGCAGCATTAGTTTCCAACAATTTCGATATAGAGAAACTACCAGCATACCGAAATTCTTTGCAACTTCGATATGGGAGAAAGTGTTTAACTTTCGACGCCAATACATTCTTAACGTTTCTTATTGCATACTGTTCGCTTTTTCTTCCCTATATCAACCGCTAACTGCTTGAAACTTACAAACTTCCTACAATCGAATCCTCGAACGATATATATATATGTATATATATATATATACATATATATATAT
>NC_068992.1:53309018-53319018 GCF_001194135.2 Octopus bimaculoides
GTGGTAGTAGTAGTAGTAGTAGTACTAGTAGTAGTAGTGGTGGTGGTGGTGGTGGTGGTGGTGCTGGTTGTGGTAGTGGTGGTGGTGGTGTCGGCGGCAGTAGTAGTAGTAGTAGTAGTCGTAGTGGTGGTGGTGGTGTCGGCGGCAGTAGTAGTAGTAGTAGTGGTAGTGGTGGTGGTTTTGGTGGTGGTGGTGGTAGATTCATAATTGATAATTTCATTTGCCTTACATCAAAATGCTTTGTATGTATGTTACAAAAAACACGTCATTTCTTTTCCCCACAGCATAAAATTTAGACAAACCAAAGAGAAAAACAATTGTAACAGAGATGTAGAGATCCCTGAATAGCGAACAAAGTGGCAAAATCAGTGGCTAACAGTAAATTATCTCTCGCATTAGCTGAGCCAAAACAGATATATAGGCTTTTAATGTGGGTCTTTACTTAATTTAAGTAGCTGCAACTGATGAATAGCAGAAATTTATAATTTTGTTTTGTTTTACTGGCTTGCTGCTCTGATTTTAAAGCCTGTCCTTTGATAAGCAACTGTTTCTCGGCTGAAGAAGTGGGTGTGGAATCGGTTTGGCAGCCCATTATTGCAAACATCAGAAAGCCTTGAAAAACTAATGCCATAAGGTGCTATGTTGATCGTTTCAGGTGCGGCGCATGTCATTTTATATATCAAAATTATTTAAGGGCATGGTCTGCAAGGAAGAAGTGACTTTAATGTAAATTCTTTTTGGAACGTTAAGATAAAATCATATACTATGCTGCATTTCTATCCCTATAGCTTTATTCTTCAACGTTTGCAGTGTGTTATAAGAACATGGTAGAATATGACAAGTTAGATGTGACAAGAAATTACAACGGTTTATGTTGGGTCCAATTTAGGATATATATTTTTTTTTCATTCAAAGTGAAATATATTCGCTTGACGTATGCCAGAAATGTAAGGAGTGTACTCATAGTATAGCGCATATATAAAATCTTAGTGTACTTTTTCATGCCGGTTGTTTAGTATTTTGATCTATGCACCTGTCTATCTGACTGATATCCCGGATATAAATGATAGTAGAGAGAATTTGAGAGTGGTGAGTTCTGAGGAAGAAGGTTTTTTTGGTCTTTAATGTATGGATTCGCAAAGGATTATGAATACAATACGTGAGACGGAAGGTGATATGACGAATATGTTGGGTGTATGTGTGGAGATGATAACCCGTCACCTTCCAGAATCTAAGGTAACTGTAATGAAGTCTGGTAAAAGATAGTATGATATAATGTATTTTAAAAGTTATGCTATTATGGAGGATAATATACCATGTTGTTTCGGTGCCTGTTTCAAAAGATTGACAAAATAAGTTTATCCTAACTTCTCGTACTCGGTCAATAAATCAAAGACATACTACGTAGAGAAGTAATCAATACATAGTTATTTAATGATGTGAGTGTGTAGTGTTGGCTAACGGTTCAGCATTAATTTTGTTTCTCTACTTACTAACTTGAAATTTGACTGGGTTTATCTTCGTTTTCCAGCACTCCAGATTCGACAATCTATATTCCAGTAATATAATAGGAGTTGTTTCATTAAAAATACTAATTTTGAGCAAAAATAATTCTCCTAACAGAAAAAAAATTTAAATAAAATAAATATATTTGTATTTTAATTAAGATCGAAGAAGAAACCTTTTCATTATTAACATTACTCGTTAAAGAATATTCAAACAGATTCTAAAGGTTGCTGTTTTGAAATTTGATGAAGACTTAAATTTTTTAGTACGTCAACTTCTTCTTTTCACGAACCAGCATTCTTCTCTCTTTGTTTCCGTTTTCTATCCTGAAATAATGTGATGTTAGTAATCTTTAATGTCATTGGGTATGTGACCTTTGAAAAATTTCGGATAATTGCTGATTTGCGGTACCCATGGTAATAAGAAGTCAGGAGGAGGTAAAGACTTAGATTCCAAATGGATTTTACGCAAGTAAATTAAAAGAAATGTTGTCATCTCCAAATTGCTTCGATTGCTTTATTTTATGCCTTTCATAATTCCATTTTGTTTATTTCATTTTTGCATTTTTATAAGGCAACAAAGTATATGCAATGTATAAGTGTAATAGAGAGATAGCGTAAAGAGAATACGTTCCTAAAGACTGCAAGAGTGGGAGCAACAGAGTGAGAGGGAAAAAGAGGCAGAAAGTGTAGGAAGCGGAAAATTAAAAGAAATAATAATAACTTCTACAGATATACAGAAATAAATATAGAAAGACATGAAAATAATAAGTTAAGAATGTGTGACGTAAGATATAACCTTGTGACGTAAGATAAAATCTTCAAAGATTTGCATAGAAAACATGCAAGTGCGGAATTAAAACTGACATGAGAGACGTAATTAGTAAGAGGTCAATGATGATTACGATGATTATCGGGAATAGTTCTACGACTAAACAGTTCGCCTCGATACTGTGGATTCGGGATCAATCCAACAGAATGGCACTGTGAGAAAAAAGATTTTTCTCGCATAACCCCAGGCCTACCAGCATCTTGTCTATGAAGCTGATATAAGGAGAAACACATTTAGATCTGGGTTTGCGCCACCTAAGCGAATTTCGTTCTCGAGCCACTCTATTTTATCATACCCGATATTATAAAAGACACTGTCAGAACGTAAACAAAGACAAAATGGCGCTAAGCAGTTTGCTCGGCGTACTAAAGATTCTGCCAGGTCGTCGCCTTGAATAATATTGTATTGTGAAGTGAATTATATCAACACGGTGGATACCTGCTGTGGTTATGGTAAATAAACAGCAAATCTATTGATCTTTGCTTTTCAGTTAAGTATCAGTTTCCACCGTAGAAACACTTCTAAAATGAAAATCGCAAGTGTATACCAGAGACCATTCAGCACTAAACAAATCTTTTGTACTGAATTAAGGACTTCTACTCTTATAAACTGATAATCCCATTTTCGAAAATAAAATTGCGCTTGCCCTTTCGAAACGGTTAAAAAATTTCTCTACAGGCTGAAATCAGTATAACCTAAATTCATATGTATATACAGTTATAGTGACATATATATCGATATATAAAAATATACTGACATTTGTAATTGCATACACGTAAGAAAAATGTCATTTATGGTATAATTTTGGGAATGCAGGCAGGAATTAAAAGAGATAAAGCGTATTCAAGTTTAGTTATAGCACGTAATGTTTACCACAAATATCACAGATTTATTTACTTCTGTATAACTTTGTGTATCTGTTTGATTTCCAGAATTATAGCTCTTTCTCATGCCTGCAGATAGCTTGTCCGGCTGCATGCTTTTTCCTTGGGCAAATCATTCCATTTCATATTGGTTTGATACATCTTGCTGAAAGCAAGTTGCATCTACAGCAGAATACCGTCTCGTAGATTTTGCTTCCAAAATCATGCAAATAAATAATGTTAACGCTCTTAATGACAATGAAACACTGTATAAAAAAAAAGGAAAATCGAAATCCCATTACACTCCTGAATATCAGTGTTTAAGTCTTAATCAACTCATTTTCATCAATTCTCTTTACAGCACTATATAATTACTTATTATTATTTTTTGTAAATAGCGATATGTATTTAAATTCTGTGCCACAAGGGAATGAGGCTTCTGGAGTTCATATTTATCTATTAATAGGTTGAAATTAAAATTTGCCTGTTTCCAAAGTGAGATTACAGTTTCATTCCATACATTTTAAATCAATGTGCGAGTCCAGGCATGGTATATCAACATGTCTTTCTATAATTGTAATATTAAATCTATGTTCTATTGTGATGCTAATAACCGAGATATCATAAGAATATTGTGTGTGTGTGTGTGTGTGTGTGTGTGTGTGTGTGTGTGTGTGTGTGTGTGTGTGTGTGTGTGTGTGTGTGTGTGTGTGTGTGTGTGTGTGTGTGTCTGTTATGGAAATATGTGTGGTAGCCCAGGCAGACGGACACAACAGATGGATACTGCAACAATTACATTAATGACTATATTTATGTAGAAAATTCTAAGCAAGGAAATGAACCAGTTGAGTAACACAATTGGTGGAAGGTTTCATAATAATGTGATAATATTAAAAATACTTGGAAATATTTCCCTTGATTTTAGAATCACCAGGAAAGATATTATAATTCTCATATGTTAAACGTTTATCTACACTTTTCTTTTGGAAAGCAGCGATACAC
Organism: Octopus bimaculoides; assembly: GCF_001194135.2. NCBI lineage: Eukaryota > Metazoa > Mollusca > Cephalopoda > Octopoda > Octopodidae > Octopus > Octopus bimaculoides. Next base: position 53,313,221 of record NC_068992.1, read on the forward strand.
AAGTTTGAAATATTTGACCTTCCAGAATCTTCAATAATTGCACTTATATTCCTCTAAATTTGTGCAATGTAATACAAAAGAGACAGACTGACTTCCCTGTATTGTACTTATATCCCTAAAGGAAGAAACACGCTTTATTAATAGGATTATATACACCATTCTTTCGTCAAGGAAAAAAAGGTTTGGTTAGATCATACTTTGTTTTATATAAGTATATCCATAAAAGCTATAGAAATGAGTGCAATGAAAAGCGAAGATACTAACAAAAAGCTATTTATGATTACCTACCAGCAGCTCCGTAGAAAATTGCGTTACAGTAATATACTTGATGGTTATTACGTAAATGTAAGTATGCTCACACAATTTTCTGAAGATCAGACTAGTACAGATATACACTAAATGCTATCTAATTTGTAGAATTTCAATTCTCCAACATTACAAATGATCCATCAGCCGGCTGTTAAAATTTTTGCACCCAATACATTTCATTATCGATTTCTATTATATTTATGTTCTTTTAATAATGACATTTCATACTTTATTTTTCTTAACAATTTTTCAATTGTCCGCGAAAATGGCTGTTCACTATCTTTCTCTAGACAGACAATAATCATTATGTTTGTACAGTATTAATTAAATTAGAACTTTAAGTATTCAATAAATTTCTGATAATTAAAATATATAAAATCAAATAATACAAATTCTGTTATTGATGAATAACCTAAAACAACACTTCTAAGGCGAAGAACTGATAGTGTTGTAAGAGTTTTGTATTACAATGATTCGTATTATGTTCCCGAATTGTTGAGTTCAAATTCCGTAGAGGTTAAATTTGTTTTCCATACTTTCGGGGTCGGTAAAATAAATATCGGTCAAGCAATCAAGTTTTCTGACCCTGTGCCAAAATTGCAATGCGTTATTCGTTCCTTAATTTATGCCCTGGTTTGGAAGCGGGAAACGGTAATCTTTAACTTTCACCATTCCATGGTCAATAAGAAAGTACCAGAGCAGGTACGGAGATTAAAGGAAGTTTTAGAAATACGAGAAATCGATTGCTTTGCAATATTTATTTAGGTTTTGACATTCTAAGTTCAAATTTCGTCCCGTCAGACTCCACCCCACCAAAAACAAACAAAAACGCTTAAACTTCTTTCAGGAATTGTTTCTACTGATAGTATATATAATTTGAAAGAATACATTGGAAGCAAGAGATTACCGTGTTTTGGCCAAAACGAACGCTATTGTGAAACGACTATTAGAAATTTGTGACAAATATATCCTTAGTTAAGAGATATAAAATACATATGATTCACATAGTTTAGTGGTTTGTACAGTGTTAGACATTATTTGTGTCCTTGATGCTAGCAATAAGCTTTTTAACCTAACGATGTGGAGCAAAAAAATATATAGTTAGTTACAGACAAACATATTTAGTGCAGCAAGCCAAAAATAATTGCTAATTAATTAGTGTCATCGAGAAGTGAAAATAATTAGCATTAATGAAAATGACGCACATACGAGTCAACGAGAACGACGTAAATTTCAATTAAACATTGAAATTCTAGAAATCCTCCGTTTGACCAAATTTTACTTTCTTTCCCTTAATATAGAACTTTTCTCTTTTTAGTGGCGTGGCTTTTTTCTTTTTCTTTCCAATGTGAGTTTTTTGTGACAGATTTAATCTGTTCATTTATCACATCCGTATGAATGTCATAATAAAAAAGGTGGAACTACAGGTGGTGGTAGGGAAGCAGTACTTGTCATTCGAGTAATTTGCTTGTTATGTCGCAATTTTTTGAAATATGGTGGGGAGAGTGCCCTTCTCCATCTCCGGAGCTTCGACAATAGATATGTGATAGTTTTTAAAAAAGAGACTTTGAGAAACTATTATGGCTATTTGTACACACACACTATCTCACTTTCTAACTCCCTATCTTTCATTTGCTCTCTCCAACTGTCTTCATTAATCTCACGCTTTCATTCGTTCTTTCTTTCCCACTTTTCTCACTCTACTTCCCATCCCCCTCTCTATCTTTCTTTCTCTCCCTGTTTTTCTCTCTCTCCTTCACTGTTTTTTCTAGTTCATCGGAGGAGACATTTTCCAAGTAAATATCTAAGTCACAGCTGTAAGACTAATATTTGTGTCTTGTACAACCAGTCATATAATATTACGCTCCGCCCCAACGATGAGGCATTGCTTCAATATGGTTGTGAGATCTTCAGAGCTCTATATAATTGGTAGTGGCACCATTTCGGCCTGGCCGAGGTCTGTGGAAATATAAACAGCTGTCCTGCATGCAGTCAGCCAGTGCCGCATTAGTAAATTGTGGAACTATACAGAACACCTACAGTCAAGTACACAAAGGATCCTATTCGCTGACTCCATCTTGAAGATTACTCCACTACCTTTAGTTGGTCCAGAAGCGCAAGTATTTTGGTAGCTATGGCGGGAGATGTTTTGTGTAGGATGTGACAGGAATGACTTAATATTGACACGATGTTCTTGCGCCAGGCCCTCATGGAATTTTCACTTTCTACTTAGAAAAGAAGAAATCGTAGGAAGAGGTGTTGTGCACATTCCGGTTATATATTAACGCATGAATGAATGTGAGGAAGAAGGTTTGACTGAGTCTGAACAGAGCATGCGCCTGTAAATTAGAGAGACTAGATGAGAGAGGTTACCAACCTAAGGGCCTTAAGCGATTGGATTAATTTCTGATGGACTTCCAGCAGTACAAAACCACTATTTTATATATTTCTTAGCCCTGTACTCACAAATGCCAAAACAGCGATGTGGTCCTGCTGTTTTTAAAGTGTCTGATGATATTTGCCGATACGTCATACCGTGCCATCACTGGGCTTTGCACCTGCCGAACATACACTACAATTAGGAAAACAAGTGAGGTGCGTATGGTATAGGAAATGCACCAGTTAGATATAGCCCAAGTACAGAGGTAAACACTCAGATGTAGATTTTGAAAGTCATGCAGACTACAGTTAGAAATACCTTCGATAAATTATAGGATGCTATCTCAAATATCCTACATGTTTGCTTCGTTTAGTTCATTGTTTAAGGGTAAAAGTACATCTCCATTCTTTCAGGTAGCAGAAATATATTAGATTTTTCCTGATACGCTCCTGAGCAAATTTTTTGGACAAGCAGAGAGAGACTTTAGCAGCATATTTCTACGAGTAAATAGTTACAGCCACAATCTGTCTATATCTTGAAATTCCCTATTTTCAGGCTATTATTGCAAATCTGATTACATTGTCACTCAGCAACATGTATGTGTGTGAGTCCTGTCACTGTCAGTTATTGATAGTGTCACTCATTTCTCGTTGCCTAGCGAGTTACCAAAGTTACTTACGTCACTACATTTTTTATTCCTTGCTTTAGCCTTCGAAGCTATATGCGATTCGCTGCAAACAGGTTTTCTTGCATTGTTGTTTGCTGTCTAAAGAAAATGATTTTATATTCTTCTCTATTTTAGAAGGCGAAACCCATCTTGACTTGTTTTATTCGTCATGTTGAAATACCTGACAGCAGAGAAATATTTCTTTTACCTAATATTTGCTTTTCTAAAATCACAAAGATACCAGTAATAAAATAGCCCAGACGTTTCCATCTGTCAGAAAGGAGCGTCTGTATTACCCACACGTGCCAATGTGGACTTGAAGCAACCATCAGGCGTCTTCGTTTGTATCGGGCACAAGTCATCGAACTATTTGGGGGCATCTTCTGTCCTGTCTATTATATTTTCTTAATCATAATCGTGCAGGTAGACCATACCTGTTATATTCCTGGGTCTTTAATTTCCCACTGGGAAAGATTTCCAATGCAAATATAATCCGACTTCTATACACAATTTTTTAATGTTTGTGAAATTTCATTCTTGTTTTCCCCAGTTAAACTGAAATGCTTTTTCTCATATTATAATTTAATCAGATATTTCACATAGTTTCTTTCGACATGTATTATTTCTTACTGGTTCCCGTATCTGCAGAAGATATTTAGCGATTCCCAAAGCTCGTCAGATACGTATTGAACATCCAATATAGTAACATCTGGCTTGATGAGTGAAAATAAGAATGATTTAATATATATACTTTGTTACAAGATGTTCCAGTTCTCCATTTAAGCATATACACTCAGACGTACACTCAGACGTACACTCAGACGTACACTCAGACGCACGCACGCTCGCACGCACACACATACACACACATACACGCGCGCACGCATACACACAGATATAGGATATAGATAATGCTTTGGATATAGCTATGGATATCACTATATGAAGGAATGCACATGCATGCAGAAGTATGTGTGCATGCCATATATGTGTGTGTGTGTGTGTGTGTGTGTGTGTGTGTATTATGTATATTATATTATTTCATATTATATATGATATACTACAAATAAACGCGCCCATGATATACATACATGTATGCGCAGGAAGATAAATGCGTATATGCAAATATATATATATGTATAGAGAGAGAGGGGGAGGGAGAGAGAATGTAGGCAGGGAGGGAGAGAGAGGATACGTATAGAAAACAGGAAGGGTGCGCTAAAGTGTGAATTAATGTGTTGGAGAATATGGAAGAATAGAAACACATCAAAATTATTTGAACTAAGTCTCAGCTTTGATATACGATGTGTGCTCTTCTATAATAATGGTCTTTGTTACAAAGACTAACAAGCAATGACAAAGAAACAAAATACTACGTATGTTGAACTTATGTAAAGCAAGTTTTGCACACATTATAAGACAATATTCGTACAAGACATGACTATACATAAACTTTGGCTAACCGTTGTTGTCTGCATAAAACACGACTGACTAACACACATTGGGTATGTACGTGAACATCTGACATATTTTACTCGATGTAGAAGGGGGAAAAACTGGGGATGGTTAAAGAGTGAAGTGAAATGAATCATAATGAATAGAGCACTGACAAAACTTGTGTAATTGTGTGAATAAATAGAAATTATAGAGAACGCAAAAGTATCACAAAAGATGTGTTATATAGATAGAATATAAAAGCATGTGTACACAATCATTTAGGATACACACGCATAAACACAAACGTACGCACGTGCATATATATATGTATATGTGTGTGTGTATATATATATATATATATATATATATATATATATATATATGGATATATGGATATATGAATGCATGTATGTATGTAAGTATACCAAGCTACCAAGCGGTTACTTAACGAGTTGAAAATCCTCACGAATGTTACATGTTTTGGTTCTTTTCGCATGAGAAAAACTTCGACCAAGCCCGAAATCTATCAGAGCAAATGAGAAGTTACTTTTAATGTACTCATAGATATATATATACAAACAGTTCTATATTTAAGAGATGAAGAATTATGTAAATTATTTACATAATTTACATTTGACGGATATTTCTCCTCGTCATGTTTGTTGTTAACACAACGTTTCGGCTGATATACCCTCCAGCCTTCATCAGGTTAACCACTACATCATATGCCCGTGGGCATATGGTGTAGTGGTTAAGAGCGCGGGCTAAGTCCAAGATTCCGAGTTCGATTCCTCGCAGTGACCTGAATAATAATAATAATAATAATAATAATAATAATAATAATAATAATAATAATAATAATAATAATAATAATAATAATAATAATAATAATAATAAAAGAAATACCTTAGAAATGAAAACCCAGGTTCGAAATTTCCCCAAGGCACCTCATGAAGGCTGGAGGGCATATCAGCCAAAACGTTGTGTTAACAACAAACAAGATGA
>NC_068992.1:53320438-53322368 GCF_001194135.2 Octopus bimaculoides
TATATATATATATATATGTATATATATGCATGTATATATATGTACATATATATACATGCATATATATACATATGTATATCAATCTATCTATTTATCTATCTATCCATCTATCTGTATACATACGTGTCTATGTATGTGTATATGTATGTATATGTTGGGTATATTGGCAAATTTAAATTAGAATGCTACGAATTCTGTCACGGTGTGTAACGTAATTAAACTTCCTGTCATCTTTATTACACAGTTTCTTCGTATTTGACAGGTTTTCGTTCATGGCTGTCTTGTTATATCTGTCTTCCATTTTGTTTTTAAATATTTGAGTGAACGTAACATAACGTTAACGATTAGAATGAGACTTGATATGAAAAAAAAAATAGGGGAAGACGTAGCTGGTGTCGTAAAATATATCAACTAGTTCATTTCCTTGCTTAGAGTTTTCTACATAAATATTGTCATTAATGTAATTGTTGCAATATCATCTGTTTTGTCCGTCTGCCTTGGCTACCACACATATTTCCATTTTACTTTTATGTAATTTAAGCAGCTGTTTTCATGACAAATCACACACATGCATTCATATACGCACATTCATGAACGCCTAAACAAACACTTCCTTAAACATTAACATGCTATAAAGACCGTACATTCTCACCCAACCATACACTCACGCACATCGTAAGTATAATAAAATGCAATTTGTGCTCCGTCCGTCACGCTGTTACAGGAAAGAAAACAACAACAAATTTTGAGTGAAAGTGAGTGATTGTCAGAGAGGCTAAATGCTGGTAAACTGAGGTTGTCCTTGTATTGTAGTAGTAGTCTGCGATGTGCTTCAGCCGCTAACAAACCCTCAGACTAGATTTCTGTTCATCCTTACTGCAAACTGCCAGCTGATCGGTCTCTATTCTCCTGTAACACAAGAAAGAAAACTGGAGCGATCACAGACAAATCTAGATTACATAACCTCGAGAAAACCTCCTTTTAGCGCCTGCGTTCTAAATGCAGTGCATTGAACCGGAAGGAGGTTTTGGCGGAAGTGCAGATAATTGTTGACTTGCATTTGTACGAAGCGGGATTGAAGGCCCAACCTTCTGAGTTTAAGCCCTGATAAACTGAAGGACTGCTGCAATAAATGTGTGAATTTGAGAGAGAATATGTTGGATAAAATCTCAATTAGCTTATCCTTCACTATTTTCTTTTACCCCCGCGTCAGGAACTTTTCAGCACCCCTTCGTGGATACGTAATAAATATTATTTTAATCTGAAGTTAACGATGCGTATACTGAAGTAAAATAAACGATATGCCGTGAGGTAGAAGTGAAATCAACTATTTCGGGTAGGTATATGTCTTCGAATACAGAAGTAGCATAAAGTATGTTTGTCTTTTCACGACAGAAATATCATTGTTAATGCTTTAAAAGACATCTTTCAAAGAATAACATCGCTTGGATATCTTTTTTTCCAGACAGTCAGAGCGCGTATAAACAGTGTGAAAAGAAATGGGGAGTGGTATGAGATGGTATTTATCTTAATCATCCTCACCATCATTGTCGTCAACGCCATCGTCGTAAACATCATCATCATCATCATCATCACCATTATTATCATCGTCATGGTCGTCATTGTTCTTCAGTGAAATTAGGCAAACGGAAAATATATTAGATATATTAAAGATCATGAAGAACAGAGAACAAAGAATGTCTAATCGTGTATCTTTAGATCTTTGATTTTGTCGATAGTCTCAAAAGATATCAAAATTCTCCCCAATGAATACTTTGTGAACGAATGTATATTTATCTAAATAAGAAATAAATATTTAATTACACCTCTATTTATGTATATATCTATAGGTGTCTTTGTAAGTGCACATATACTTGTATCTCCACACACAGAGAGCGCACAAATATAAATATCTGCATATGCCTATAAA
>NC_068992.1:53324298-53327852 GCF_001194135.2 Octopus bimaculoides
TGTGTGTGTGTGTGTGTGTGTGTGTGTGTGTGTGTGTGTGTGGGTGTATACTCACACACATCATAGAAATATGAGAGAATATACATGTCTTGTTAAGTATACATTTCCATGGTTTCTTTTCAAATATTAATACAGATATATTTTTGAAATGTCATTTGATTATAACCATGGGTACATTTGCAATTACAGAAACGCAAATCTAATAGATTAATCAACATTCAGCCATTATATTAATACTTATTCTTTTATACACTCTTTTGCTAACATTGAATTTAATATTTACCTGCTATTCGACGAAAGTACATTATCTCTATTCAAATATTCATACGTAAACATAGCTTGGCGCAATTCTTCCGGCTGACAGACAAAACGAAAGCAATAAAAATGTTTAATGGCACGAAAGCATACCTACGCGCGCGCACATACCCACACACACATACATACATACACAAGCACACACACACACACACACAGGTGTTTATTTATCTCTTACCTGTTTCAGTCATGAGACTGCTGCCATACTAGGGCACCGCCTTGAAGAATTTTTAGTAGAATGAATTGACAATAGTATACATTTTAAAGTCTGGTACAAGATTACAGGGATGTAAACACACCAATTCCGGTTGTCAGGTGGTGGGGCGGACAAGCACATAAACAAGACACATACACACATATGTACGCAGGCTTCTTTCAGTTTCCATCTACCAAATCATCTCACGATGCTACCACCGACCCCAGGCCATATTAGAAGACACTCGTTCAAGGTCCCAAGCAGTGTGACTGAACCCGGAACCAAGTATTTTGCAAGCAAGTTTCTTACCATACAGACACACCTACAGCTAGATATTGGCAGTATTACTTTGAAATATCATTCTTAAAATCACTCAACGTTCCGTTTAAAAATTATTTTGCAATTTATTATCAGAAACAAACTGCAGATTCGGATTGCCTGCATTTTAAAACTATGGTTTAACAAATTCGATAAAGGCAACAATTTTGAAATTAATAGAGATGGACAGTTTTGTAGAAGAAATTATAAAAATTTCACTATTGTTTTTGAATTACGTTTCATTTTCAGTTTGTAATGGTGATCGTCGCTTTCCCCCAAACATGTATGTATGTATGTCCATGTTGAATGGATTCTACAATCTTGATATGGATGTCTTGTGTTGTCAAAAAAAATTACTGTCCAGTATTTCATCAATCATCGCATGCTAATGGTTAGTTAGGTCACAGTTATACACATGTAGTTATTTAATCGTCTAGTTTTCATGCCTTATATTTTTGGTATACCTACAGCTTTGGCTAATATGTGGTAATGAACTAGTTTCCTAAAGTGTTGCTTCCCCTTATTTGAACTAGGAGACAAGTTATGGGGATATATATATATATATATATATATATATATATATATATACGTGTTGGGAGGGGGTATACATATACATATACTGTATACCTGAATGATAAATATAAATAGATTAGGAGAGACGGATAGAACAAATAGTCTTTCATAGAGAATGTATTTAGGATTTATTTTTCACGATAGAAGTTGTAGACATTTCTGAGAGGATTGAAATGTCGGTTAAACTATGTACTGACGACTCATGAGTAGATGTTTATGTTTTAAATTACAATTGTTTGATGGCATAGTCTTGTTGTTGTTAATACAACGTATAAGTTTCACAAATTTTCACCTTCATGCAACTTTATTTTCCCATCAGTAACATTGTACTACACCAAAATTCAAAACTAGTAGCAAACAAATTTAGCTTCATATTTCACTGAGTTTGTTTTGCAATTTTGATTGCAGGTTAATATAGAAATAAAACTGGTTCAACTGGAAATTACCTCGGCAATAAGATTATGCTATTCTTATAATTTTCTTAATAGCCATATCCCATAATTCCTTACAAGAATGTATAACTCTTAATTTATAGTGACGTAATCGGTTCATGAAACTGTGTCTTATAATATATATGTAACCAATGATTAATGTTAATCTTTTCCTATAATACAGCAGTTGACGTTACTTGAAACTGTGAGGAATAATTATTTTCAGTATTGAAGATAACACTTCCACTCCAGTTATTTACCATTATAAATATTTATTATCATTTAGATATATTTTTAAATACACTTGCGTGCTTTGATTTTGATTTTTTTAAATAAATTTATTCTCTTCTGTATTTATGTTGTTATGACATTTCAAATAATATTTGTCGTTATAATATTGACAAACCAGCAACAACAATTTTCATTCGAAGGCTTTTACATGCTCAACCGACTCGCTTTAGAAATATCTATACCCAAAACTTACTCTCTATTATTCTATATATTCTCCAAGGTCGTATAAATTTGTAATGAGCCACTGGAGTGTTGTATCTTTCGGTTGAACGTCTCTGTGCAGCATGACATAAGTTAGAAATATTTCAGACTTGAGAGGAAACACCGAATAGATCTTGGATATAGTCCAACAGGATCTAGAAAACGCTAGCAGAAAGCCGTATATCAAACCTAAACGACAATTAAGTCTCTTAACAAATATTAATGACGTCAAAACATCTAAAAAGTTTACTGAATTTGTATGCTCGATTAAACTGTGCTTTATGTTTGATATAAATATTACATGAATCTGAAGTAACTGTTAACTCTAGATGGTGCTACTATTCATATTTGTTTATGCATTTCGGAACTCCCATAGTTATATAATCTTATCAGGTTCGTACAAAATGTCATCTGTTTTCTATTGATGTTAGAATTGTTGAACGTGTAAAAGTTTAGGTGTGTAATATTACAAGAACATTTCACTGAAAGATTTCAGATCAAAGCACCAAAGAGAATCAATGTAGAGGAAGAATTGTTACAACGTTGAGTGATAACAATTTACTGCGCTTGTTGTTTCCAAGAATTAAATTTACAGTGTAATACACAGCAAACATCAGGCCGACATATCGAATTAAAGATAAGGCAGAAACATTTCAATGCACAGTGATAATGTAACGGCACAGCAATGCATTCGTAAGAAATGTATTTATTCATCGAATAACGATTACTTCACAATGCTTCAGTGTACTTAAGGCGATTGTATAGTTAGGTTTCCTGCTGAAGGGCAGATCAAACCTTATACAAACAGACGGCAATACGAGAGATAGAGAAGCACGTTAACTTCTTTATTGCTCGTAAGATATATGTCTGCATAGGCGTACAGCCTTTAATTGTTATGCAAAAGGAAATATAAGATTTTGATGTCCACGCTATTTTCAATGTCACTATAGAAAGTAAATGAAGCTAAAAGGATGAAACTGCGATTAGGTATTTCACATTCACTGTATTCCGCTGTCCAGTTGCTTGCGAAATAATAATGCTTGTCAAAGATAACATGGCTAGAGTTTGAAGTTTTATTGTTTCACATACAGACTTAAAAGATGCCTAGTAAATAGACTGATAAACAGCAGATGGAAAGATCAGCATTTCAAGTCTCAGTACTTCCCTTACTTACTATTCATTTTCTCTCTCTCTCTCTCTCTCTCTCTCTCTCTCTCTCTCTCTCTCTA
>NC_068992.1:53327862-53333415 GCF_001194135.2 Octopus bimaculoides
TATATATATATATATATATATATATATATGCACTGCTCTTAAAAGCTTGGAACATTGGCTTTTTTTTGTCTTAATTCTAATTGCTGAACATATGGAACATAATTTCAATACAAGTATAGATTCGCACAACATTATAATGAACAAATAGAATTTTTGTTTTCTATGCTCTGCTCAAAGAATTTGAAAGGCATAGCGGAAGTGCAGGCCAGAGGGACTATTTAAAACTCAACTTTCTTCTAAGTTGTCTCTTACCTCGCTTTGACTGGACATTGTAAAAAAAAAAAAATACCATATGTTTCGCATTATGTGTAATGATACATGTCCAAGATTCGATCTCATATCAAGCACACTATGTTAATGTCCACGGGAGAAAGGCTTGCCATATTCATCTGGATTATCTGCTTCACTATGTTATCGGTGCGTGGATCAGAACGATGCCTGGAAAATGTTGTGGTATACAAGAAAAAATTTAGTGTTTTGGCTCTTATTTCATACGATCACAATTCTGAATTGCAATGTTATATTTTGACATACAATTAAATTAAATTACTAAATTAATGACTAATGTAAAAATATTTATCCGAACAGTTTACACAATAAACAAACTTGTTCCATATAGAGATGTAGAATTGAGATAATATAACATTTACATATATGCGATAACCTCAGTTACGTACGTCAAATGTAATCGCATGTCTTTCAACTAAGTCTACACAATTTTCTGTTACTGATACTGTACACTGGTCTCAAAGTTTTGGCACACGACTAGAAAGTTGGGTGAAGATGATAAGTCGATTACATCGACCCCAGTGCTCAACTGGTACTTATTTTAACGACCCTGAAAGGATAAAAGGCAAAATCGACCTCGGTGGATGGACGAAATGCCACCAAGCATTTTCCCCTGTGTGCTAACGATCCCCCCGGCTCGCCGCCTTCGCAGATACTATATATCAAAATCTTCCCGTGTATGTATATATATATATATATATATATATATATATATATATATATATATATGCGTATAAGAAAGGATAAACACTAGGTGGACATCCAATATGCTAGAAAGAGGTTATCAATGACCCAACGTATGTAATACAATTTTTCTGAATTATCAGATTTTTATATGCTAGACCACTGGTTGTAAATTGAAATTAATATTCAATTTATCATCCTCAGTATATAAATATATATAAGACAAGTAAAATCACTAGAAATTATATCTGATGCATATAATGTTTTGCTTTTTCTTAATATATTCAGATAAGTATATTTGTGACTTATCTGCCACACATGTGAAGGCTACTTTATATATTTCATTCATGTTAGTTTTATCAGGTATTTCTGATATAACTTATACGAAGTAGTCTATAGTTGTCTAAATGTAATAAACTAATTCTCATTACAGAGAATGATACGCAGTTAATAAACGAACGAGAATCAAATAACTTAAAGCGGAACAAATGTGAAATACTTGGTTAGTTTATTAAGCTGCTTGTGAGAGAAAACATGAAAAGGAAAATTGCTTCCACGTGTTATATATTTAGTTTTGTCTGCGAAACTCATCATAATCAAATGGAAACATGATGGCAGATGTAAACCGTCATTTTGTTGTGTTATTCTTAACAAAATAAGCGAAATCAGACGTTTTAACAATAATATGTAGTATTTGTTTACGATTTGTAATTAAGATTATGCCAGAATTTAGAACACTTTATCAAAATTATGTTGTAATATCATTTCGTTTATTTTATTGAATGCTTTTTAAAAGAAAGAGAACGAAGAAATGTACCATAAATCACAAGATTATTCCGTCTACATTTTTCAATTTAGACGTTTCTGGGATTATTTATTTTAGCCTATTAACACTTTTTTTTTACAATTGTTTTTCATATTCTTGTTAACAAATATCTTTTTAAGAGTTGCCTCAACGGAAATAAGTTAGTGACATTACAGATATACATTTACCCACAATGTGAATAGAAGAGACAGTACTTAGAAAGGAGAATTCTGATTCATGTGGTTTAACCCCTGTGAATGTTTCACTCTAGCATGGTAGACTACAAAAACTCTAGTCACTCAAAAAATATATGCGAAATCTAAAAGTTTGATGAGATCAATCGAGAGGATGCAAAGCATTAAAAAATACTTGATTTAAAACTGTTGGCAACAAAGTAATTTTACATCAACAGCCATGGCCGAAATAAATAGCAAAAGAAATATGTTTCTGTTTATTTTCAATTTGGTTACATATTTCCTACCTTAGATTTTTCCATTGATAACAATCTTCGCTTTCTTTGGAGGAAGTTTTGATCGCTATAATTCTTAAAAAGCAGCAGCAGCAACTGAAGACACTGTCATACAGGTAAGTAAAGAAACCCGACTACTATTGATTATTATACTAAACTTAACGTGTGCTCAAATGAGAGACGAAACTGTGGTAGTGTCGCAATTTCATCATTCCACGCACGCATATTATCTTCAAACAACGCAACGACAATGACTTCCGCTCTGAGATCGAAATTCCGTAATTCAATTTGAAGGTGAAGTTACCTACAGGGTGAGAATTTATGTAGCTCTTTGGATGTGCAGTTTTCTAATATCAGTATCTCCGCTATGAAAAGAGTGACAGGTGACTAGCGGGACCTCATCCCATTTGCAGAAGGAAACCACAATGGCATCCTCTTGTAAACCACTGTCACTACTTCAGTAGCCTTTTTACCTCCAAATGTGATCAGCATTCGTATTTCTCTTCCTGGTTTGAGCAGAGCGTGGCAAACAAGTCACCTCAGTCGCATCTTAGCAGCTAATTCTAAGCTAGGCCTGCAATTACCACGCGTACTTCTATGACGTTGCTTATTACTACTACTAGAAAGTCGCTCAGCATTTATTTCCTTCCATTACATTACATTACCAGTACCAATGAAAGTGACTTGAAACTGTCATACATCTTATTGAATACATAACTTCTAATTCGCGTTTATTACAAATAACAAACAACCGTCAGTATTTCCAGTGACAGTAAATGAGGAAATGCTTTCTTGTCTGAATCCTGAAATAGACCTTAAAAAAGTGTATCGACCTTAATTGGTTTCTTCCCAAGAAACGAAAATCCTTTTGTATGTAAGCCAAAGCTTGTAATTTAAACATCGTAGCTGTTGTTTTTGGCACTCCGTCGCTTACGACGTCGAGGGTTCCAGTTGATCCGATCAACGGAACAGCCTGCTCGTGAAATTAACCTGCAAGTGGATGAGCACTCCACAAACACGTGTACCCTTAACGTAGTTCTCGGGGTTATTCAGCGTGACACAGTGTGACAAGGCTGACCCTTTGAATTAAAGGCACAACAGAAACAGGAAGTAAGACTGGGAGAAGGTTGTGGTGAAAGAGTACAGCAGGGTTCGCCACCATCCCCTGCCGGAGCCTCGTGGGGCTTTAGGTGTTTTCGCTCAATAAACACTCACAACGCCCGGTCTGGGAATCGAAACCGCGATCCTACGATCACGAGTCCGCTGCCCTAACCACGGGGCCATTGCGCCTCCACTAAACATTGTAGCTACACCAATATTAAATAGCAGCTTATTGAGCATTGATAGTTTTGTGTACACTGACGTTTCTACGATGTAAACGAATGATGTGTATGCAAATTAGAAAGCCGGCTTCAAGTTGATAAAAGTAACAAATATTTATATTTTGTAGAGAGCAATATTTCAGTGAGACGCAATTGGTGGTATCCCAAGATACGTGTGATATAAACTGCGTATAGTTAATGACTCGTCCTCGAGCTTAAAATAAAACGCGTGGAATTCATATGAATTAATGTTCCCAACTGTAGAGAAGAACATCTGTCTCTGGCCAAGAAGATAGTGCTAAATCCATTAAATTAAAAGTGATACATGGAATCTGTTGACGGGACATGGAGCAATGACAGATGGCATGAAACTAGCAGGAAGGACATGGTTAAAAAAAAAAACGGGGTGAAGATTGGCATGTGTTAATCGCTTTCGGGATTCTTGGAATTTAAAATCGATTTCAAGTAATGCTTTGCTACCATTTTGAACACACACGTTTGCGAATATAAAATGCGATAATGGCGATCTAATTATTAGCGTTCATAGGGATCTAATTACCGGCACTAATAGCTACGGAATTAATGACGTTAATTGCAATCTAAGAAATACCTCAACATTGGAACAGACTGTAGATGGTCATAAATGACTATTGTCGTGGACCTTCTTGAAGGCTCTAGTGGACACAATGTAGGAGAAAATAACAATATACTTCAGGAGATATTTTTCATGATTTCATATATGTTATTTAAGTTAGCATGCAGCTGGTAGAACTGTAACAGTAAATACATAAGCTACAGTCAATACATATAGTAAATGATAATTTGCGTTTGATAATACACAATAATATGTGTGGCTATATGCGTGTAATTAAGGAAATATACATGATGCAGTCACAAATATTCAAGAGATATTTCCGATCAATAATAATTTTTTCTTAATATTTAAGCAACAAATTAAATCGGATCTGATGGAGGAGAATATTTATGCGCAACTGCTAAAACTGCATTCAAAATCTCAAACGCATACTATAACAGCATTTGCAATATTGCTATCCATCTTTTACTGATTCTATTGAATAGAGGTTATTACTATTTCTCGTTTATTTTGGGATTGGAAAACTTCATGAAGTATTCTTGTTTCGCCTGTTGTTCTCATGTTCTTATCATATCTCCCATTCAATGAGACTAGATGTGTATGTGCTATAGCTACAAATTCATCTTGGCCAGACAGAAGCGACTAGTGAAATTAAATATATCCAAAAGACATAATAAATAATGTCACAGCCAATACGAAACAAATTCCAATACTTTACGAACTCTCTTGAACGGAGAGAATAATTCAGACAGACATACAACACAATCACTGAAAATACGACGTAGTATATTCTGCAATATACTGACGGCCAACTCTACATCAGGCTGTAAATCAAAGTGAAACAATTAAGAAATCAGAAATTGTTAACAGTCAAAGATAACCAACATATCTTGGAAGTCTTTTAACGAAAGAGAAACTTAAATCTCGGAACCTAAAATTATGCGAATAATAAAATGTCGATGCAGGTTATGTGTTGACTGGAAAGTGTAAAATCAAAATTGGAAGAATCGAAAAGAACTCAAGGTTACCGGAAATATGAATTAGAAATGAGTCTAATTTACTTCGTTACGTTCCCACATCTGCGCAACATAAGTCAACTGTGAACGGAATTAAAGGGGAGGGTCAGTGTACACATCAAGTTAAGGCGCAGGGGCAGTGTAAACAACAAGTTAAGGTGCTTCGTTTATGAAGACATCACCATGTGAACATTTTGAAATTTGTGCGAATTACGAATTTAAGAAGCTCCGCCTTTTAATGTAAGGTCCTATCTCTTGAATTTAACTGTGTCCTGTGATCCTTCGAGAGACATATGCTTGCATGGTTCTACGACATTACATAATATATGCCTACAAATCTCCTCTCTCTCTCTCTCTCTCTCTCTCTCTCTCTC
>NC_068992.1:53333663-53334688 GCF_001194135.2 Octopus bimaculoides
ATATATATATATATATATAAACATACGCACATGCGCAATTATATATATTTTTATGTCTATATACCACCCAGATTTTTTTTAGTAATGAATGACTGATGAATTTTAACTGATCCTTTCATGTTACACACTTCTATATGACACAGTCTCAGACTGAAGGTCAGTATCCACGATTTCTGTAGAAAATGGCATCGCAATGAATCGAAAACAGACCAGCATCTTTGCAAAACAACTTTCCTTCCCACATAGTTAGGAAACACAGAAAATAGACTTTACTGAATCGAAAATTCATTAAAGTCGCAGTAAGCAGTGGATAATTAAAATGAAGATGTCATAATTTCTACACTATGCTTTGCTACACACTTGGATTTGATAATACCTTTGCTACACTAGTTGTTCCAGAAGAGAAATTCTTCTTCGGCTACCTTCATATAAGACAGTTCTTACTGGACTATAAATGATGGATTCGATTTCCTTAATCATAAAATAGAACGGCTTTAAAAAATTGTCCAACACTCCGATCCAGTCATTCATAAACAAGCTTGGTATGTTTACAAAAATTCCGATTCTAAAAAGTATATCTCTTCAGAGAGAGTTAGCAAAGTTTAGGTATTTCCGTGTATTCGTGTTCATTAAGTTTTTCATTGTAATGCGTACAGCATTATTTCATTTGATAAACTTTTAGGGCAATTCTATTCCTCCATGCAATCATTTCTTTTAATTTGCATTACAGTGATTTAGATTTACTAAGTCAGGGTTACTACAGACTGAGTCTTTATGTAGTTAGTATAGAATAAGTTCGAATAATATTTTTTTATCAGCGACTAAACTCGGCAAATGTGATTAACGAAATTGCCTTTCAGCATACATCAAATATTAGACGTTGATAGAAAATCTAAAGGTCATAAATAAACATAGATATTGCTATTTATAATATATACATTATAATACATAGTATCTCGCTATCTATATATCTATCTATCTATCTATCTATCTATTTATATCTCTCTCTCCCTATATATATATAT
>NC_068992.1:53334698-53342108 GCF_001194135.2 Octopus bimaculoides
TATTCTTTTGTTATTTACACCACCTGTCCTCGTCTGTTGTTATTATTTGTATATTCTCCCATATATATATACAGGAAAGAGAGAGAGAGAGAGAGTAGCTTGGTAAAACACCTTTAAATAAGATAAGATACGTTTGTTGTTAGGGAAATACAAAATTAAAAATAACACAATAAAGCAGAGAACAAAGAAAAATAAATGCAGACAAAGCTTACCACCATTGAATAAATAGACAGAGCTTGGAATTGAATACCTTCGTAAATGAAACTTGTACAGTTAGGGTCTAATTGATCGGAAAAAATACAATGACATCAATACCTATGTGTGTTTTCTGATAGCATTTAGTGTGAGAACATTGTATCTTAGAAATCCCGTTGCATTCATACAACTGCAGCAGAGGTAAGAATTTATACGATAAACAAATGAAAAAAGTATAGTGATAAAAATGGAAAAGATAATATATACTCAGCAAAGTCCTTCAAATATTCAAATCATGGCATATTCACTTATTGACTTTGCGTGATAGCAAAAACGTCTTTGATCACGGTATAACAGAAGAACGCAGTGCATGCTGGAAGGTCAAATAAGGCTAACTGACCGACAGCACAATTACATCAAAGGCCATGATCTGAACATGTATTTATATCGAAAAATATTATTATTGTTGATGTTGTAATTGTCCTTATTAATGTTATCGCCGTTATTTTAATGCTATCGGCAGCAGCAGTGCCACTAGTAGCAGCAGCAGCAGTAGTGGTAATAGTAGTAGTAGTAGTGGTAGTAGTAGTAGTAGTAGTAGTAGTAGTAGTGGTGATGGTGATGGTGGTGGTGGTGGTGCTGTTGCTGCAGCTGCTGTTGCCGCTGCTGCTGGTAATAGGAATCGTAGCATTGGCATTTGCAGCAGCAGTGGTGGTTGTAGCGGCAGCAGCAGTGGTGGTTGTAGCCGCAGAAGCAGCAGCCTTGCTATTGTCAATATCGTTGCTGGTGATGTTACAATTTTTTTTTTAAATTATATTATTGTTCCTTTTGTATCGTCGATGCTCTAGTTCACATCAAATGACCTTTCTCTCCAAATTACGTAATAATGCTTCAAATATGTTGAATTTTTTTTTTTTTTGCCCAGTATTCCCATATTGTTAATAATTACATCGCTACACCACCATTCAAATAACTAACAAACAAACTAATAAGACAAAAGAAATGAAATTATTAAAAAAAATAAATTATTATACCTTAACCAGTCATATAGAAAGCAAGCATTACCTGACGTTCTCCAAACTGTTTACTCGATCTCTCTACTGATAAATTATCGATTTATTGATGTCTTGCGTGACTTCTATGTGTTCTAGTTGCTGTTTGTTAACAAAAAATATCGAAACAAGTACAACAACAAAAAAACAATTAAAACAGCAACAACAAAATATGATAAACAAACGACTTAACATTTTATAACTACTAATAGTTTGTGAGGAATAGCGAATCAATGTTCTTCTCTAATAAAATATGTGAAAGTCCCCTACGGTTAACCACGCTACATTTTTTATACCATGCGTGATTACCCCTAGCCGCCATATCAAACTAAAGAGCCTCCGTCATGTATCAGAATATAAAAGATAAAATACGCCATACTCATAAACTATAAATTTTAATGCAGATTTGCAGCTACAGCAGCAGGTAGAGTAAGACGAAAATAAAATATTCCATAAACTCCAGACATTCACGATTTGCTAAAAATTCACACACTCATAATAGAACGCACACATACACAAAGGCACATACACAAAGATACATACAGAAAGACACGTACACAAATTAAAAATAGGACAGTGATTTTCAGAATAATTCTCAAAAGACTATAAAAATGGGAAAGGTTTAATTAGAAATTTTTGGAACGCGTAAAATATAGAAAATATGGCGCAATATACGGTGTTCAGTATAATTTATAGGCGAATCTTTGTAAGGTTGGCATAGCCTATATTTCTTTTCTTTATACTTACTTCGATGTTTTCTATTAGAAAGAGCACCAAAGAATGTTAATCAATATATAAAATCGAAGTTATTTACAACAATTTTTTTCATTAAATATTATGTTTTTGGCTTTCATCACGTGATAACTAATTAAGTCGCACAGCAATTGATTAGATCAGATCTTTCAGTCCTAGTTTGTGCTAATTTAGCAATCTGATTTCTTGTAAATCCTATATACATTTTTTTTTTCACGATATACAATATCAGGTACTGAAAAAAATCCGTTAAGCAAATATGATGTGTAGCAGATGAATATGAGGTACTTATAAATTTGATCCTGAAATAATGACTAATATGGTAAAAACGGCTTTGAATTAATTGATATTAAAATAGAATTACACAAATACCCATTAGTAATTACATCGGCACCGGAATTACTTGTTGCAATTCATTAATATGCGCATTCTGCAAATATTAAAATAATGCAGATATTTTGTTAACGTTTTCCAAAATCTATTCACATGATCTATACATGACTTTCTGTAGTTTTGTTTTCAATTCTAGCTAACCTCCTTCTTGAACATAGTCAGCACTTTTGTAGTAATGATTCAGAATGAAGTTTCTTAATTCTCAATTCTAACTCTTTAAAGTATCACTGAAGCTAAAAAACAAAGTAAATATCGGCCTAGGCATACTCTTCTACGTGATATCATTGTAATTTATAATGAATTTCAATTTTTAGCTCTGTACGATAAGTTAGAGAGACGACGGAATTCAAATAACGTAATATTTCAAGCATAGACGGAGGAAAGAATGAGATAACCCTCACCGATTTGAAACACTTCTAAATAAATACCAGAAGGGCAGAAGTCTCGAAACATGAATGATTCAAAACATCACACAGCATAATAATAATAATAATAATAATAATAATAATAATAATAATAATAATAATAATACTTTCTATTATAGTCACAATAGTCACTATATTTTGTTTGTTTATTTCACCGTTTCGTTTTCCTGTCTTGTTTTCCGTCCGCCACTACCCTCCACGAAAACAATTTTATTTGTGTTCGTGGGAAGAACCATTTTAACGATGCGTACTGCCTTAATTCTTCGAAACGCCGGAGTTTTAATGGTGGCAGCTGATGAAGGGGATGTTTCTTTGTGGCCTGCTTGTTTGTTGCACCTTGTTTACCATTTTGTCCTTGTTCTTTTGCCACGTCATGTACCCAGTTATGTATCTATATGTACATGTAGATGAACGTATATACATACATGTACATATATATGCATATACTCATATATTGTTTATATATATATATATATATATATATATATATATATATATATAGACAGACATGGCTGGGTAAGTAGTTATATGCACTAGTCTATATGCCTCCACTACCAAATAATATCTAACACAAAATAGTATAAACATGTGCTAAAAACATTGACTACGACCAGTACACAATCATGTGGGGATATATCTACTCAAACTAACAAAGAAATCAAAGCTAGTCCCCCAGGCATAATAATCAAGGATTGTAAAATAAATCGTTTACTAATGACACTGCAGACTCTTCTGAGCAGTATATTGCCCAAAAGGAAGTGAAGAAATTGTCAAAGCACAAAAATTTTGAAACTGAAGTATCCAAGATGTAGGGCACGAAAGTGAAAACCGTTAGAAATTATCAAAGCACAAAGATTTTGAAACTGAAGTATCCAAGATGTAGGGCACGAAAGTGAATACCGTTCCCATAATAATTGGAACATTAGGTACGATAAAAGATTTAAAATAAAACCCTTGAACAAAACCGTAGGAGCTATAATTTGACCATCAACACTTCACACCATCCCAGAAAATAGCCCTGTAAGGAACAGGCCACGTCATACACAAGAGTACAACCCAAATAAAACAAACCACAAACACAAGACATATCCTATACAACAAATATACAATAAAATAAACAACCGTATCTACAGGTCGGATATACAACAAAACTCAATTAGCATTATACAACAAAGCATTATACAAACGTGAATACCACCCATGATAAAACAAACTGATGCAATACGACACCAGAAGGAGTTTGTACTCCCACACCAACAACAACAAAAATAACAAGAAAAAATGTTGCACACGCCTCAACAAAAATGCACAGGAGGAGGAGCGTGAATGTCCTGAATTAACACTGTCATCACCTTCGACGGGCCGTCATAAGCAGCATATACGCAAAATGTTCGTTAGTTTTTCTTATCTGTGTCTATAGCTGTGTAGCATACGATGTTTCTTTGCACTTGTACATTGTACATTTGTAGTTTTGACTGTAGATTTGCTTTGCTTGTGTTCGTTCTGGTATTTATATTCTTAATATTTGCTATATTATCATTGTTGTTATTGTTGTTGTTGTTGTTGGTGGTGGTGGTGGTGGTGGTGGTGGTGGTTTTGTTTAGTGGTGATGGTGGTGGTGATAGTGGTGTTATTACTGGCATTTTACTCTCTTCGGTGTGTCTTCCCTAAGAGTTGTTTTGTCTCTTATTTATTTTCTCTCTCTATTTACGAAGGAATTTCTCCACTTTTCATACAAGGCATACTTGAGTGATTTGAAGCATGGGACTAGCGCGTTTTGTGATGTTGTGCTAGTGTTGGTGGAATATGTTATTGATGATGAGTATGTTGTTCAGGTTATTGAAGTTATTGTATTATTTTCTTTCTGGCTGTCACCGGAGATCCTGCCTGTTTTTGTTTCAGAACCTGTTGCTGTTTCGTCGTTGTTGCTGTTCTTGATATTTCTGCTCTTTCTGATATAGTTGTACGTTTTTATTGGTCTTTTAATCGTTACAATTGTGGTCTCGAATTTTAGCAAGGGACAGCATGCTTTCGCTTTCTGCTATGGACAGAAGGTTTTCGTATCTTAACATTATCCCATAAGCAACACCCCAATGATTTCCCTCCTCCCTTAACATGGAGTTCTTGGCATTAAAAAAAATTGATCTTGGATCTTTAGCAGATGATCTAGTTTACTATTTGATAGCACCTCTAGTTCTGCACAGGATCAATTCTCCTGCTGTGGTTCTTGACATCGAAGAAATTGTTATTTTACTCCACCATGTCACGCATTACATGCTACCAGGTGTTCAACTATTGTGGCATACCGGATGACTTCACTTTTATCCGTCTTTCCAGATAAGTAAGTAGCAAGGAAAATCCCCCTTTCCAAGTGCAAAAAGTCTCTCTTTTCAAGTGCAACAAATCACTCTTTCCAAGTACAAAAATTTAAGTGATTTTTATTTATCATTTGCTCTAAGATTACACGAAGGATCATTGTTGATTTTGCTCACGATGCAGTTTTATTATACGGCTTTTTACTATCACTGTATAGTAAGCAGTTTTTTGTTTGTTTGTTTTTTTGTGGTGAGTCTGTCTTCACTTTTTAAATTGCTCTGTGAACAAATTTCTAGATGTACGATAACATTTCATGAAAAAACACTCATCATTACCGACAGATTTTGTTTCTGTAGTTAAAAAAATGTAACAAAGAAGACACGACTGCAGGCCTCCCTGTGATTTCAAAAAATTCATAGAGCATATATACTGAGTTTAAATAATAGATGAAGTGTTTAAAAGTCAGAGGAAATATAATACAAGCAACCATATCCTGTTTATTTGATAGACTAACAATAAGTTAATACATATTTAACTTTGCACTGGCTGAAATATCTCGAATTTTTAACTAACAGTTTATCTATAATACTATAAACTATACATGGTGTTCGGTAATAACTCTTCATTTTATTTGGTTTTATTTTGTTTGGTTAATATTCAGTGCTTAGACATCATTTTCGTTGGAGGAATCCATCGTAACTGCAATGTATATCATTACACAATACTCACAGTCTATCGTAAGCTTTATTCTGTATGCGCACAATCCTACATACACTGAATCAACCATTTTTTCCTGTCAATACTCTCTTGAATATCTACCGCTATTCAATGCCGAATTTGTTTCTAATTTTTGTATCAAAGTTCCGTCGTTGATTTTCTGCAGTTCGAACAGAATATTAACCATCTCTTTCACACATGTTTTAGTGTCGCTGCGAAGGGCATGGAAACTACACAACTCTTTAGAGAAAATGTATTAAAAATATTTACTATTATAATAAAGTATTAACTTCCTGTGGTATTTTATTAATTAACTAGCAACTCTATTAAAAGGCCCATGAACAAGTACTATTTTCATTCACGATCATAGCGTAATTTGTAATGCTTAACCGGTAGGAGTGTTTTCTCTTTAAACAATGCGCTATACTTTACGTTGTTCTACTCGAATGAAGTATAAATTAATACCAGCCCAGTGGTGGTGCAGCTCGTCTGGTGTTAATTTATATTCTCACTCTAATTGTGATATCCTGGATGTATCGCTGGGTCGATGTATCGCTGGATGTATGGTTGAGTCGAAAGAGTGTGTAGATGCGTGTGTAGATGCGTGTGTCACTTCATGAGTACGCCGGCATCTAAAAGGCTTAGTGAATGAATGGTAAAAGTTACCAAACTACATTTGTTCGAGAGCGTCGAGTGGTTTTTTAATCAGATAGATTTAACGATAATAGTACAGTGTTATCGTTCCGATAGTCATTAACAGTTTGAGGCGTTATCTTTGACAAGTTTTTTTTTTTTGTGTTTTTTCTTATTCTAGGTCCTGTTATGATATAAGCGCCAGTCCATTTCTGAAAATTATTTAACCAATAGCGTCTTTGCTCCACATTGAATACCTAGTTTCAGACTTAGAAAACCTTATTAGATCGTGTGAGTGGTCCACTATTTGAATCGTTGGAACGTCGCACCATTTTCTTCTTATTGTATATATTACGTCCTGAACTCATATCCCAGTGAGAATGCTTTTAAATTTCAAAGTTCCAGAGTGGATACAGTCATTTACTTTAAGGAAATTAAATTGACTATACCTTTCTCTAAAACTGTGTGACTTACCATTACAGTATTCTACATTACCGCAGGACTAGAAGAGCCGAATTACATCCATTAGTTTACTTGGCCTGATTTTTTTTTCTTTTCTTTCTTTAAAATCTTCTAGGAACTCTTTTTGTCTCTCATGAGTGTCGTGATGATTATATAACAAGATGAGTTTATTGGATTTGATGCTTCCCGCTAAATATTACCATTGTTACCCGAAAATTAATCGTTGTTAGACGCAAAACACACAGTGGCACTCAATTTAAGATATGACGATACTGTCTTTAGATATGATTTTAAACCTATAACATCCGTAATTGCTAATAAAATGCTAATGGAACTCTTTACAAAATCTCTGCGTGATTTTTATCGATGTAATCGTAAATCAACGGAGTTTGTGATGTTTCTAAAATGTAGAAAACTTTAAATAGATAGGTAGAAAGATACACTGATATACATATATATATATA
>NC_068992.1:53342453-53350502 GCF_001194135.2 Octopus bimaculoides
ATATATATATATATATATATAAATATATATATATACAAACACACGCGAGCGCACCATATACAAACCTATGTATGCGTGTATGTATGTATTTATACATTCATATATACACGCACCCTCAAAACGCGCACAAAATCATATCGATTCCGCGGACACGTGGAAGTAAGCTATTCAGAATTTAAGCGAGTCAATATTTGAAACTTTTACAAGCCTTCTAGATAGTCCACTGGAAAATATATTTCCTTTTACAAATACAAAACTAAATATGCTATAAATTTTCATACTCAAAATATATACAGTCCTCACTACATGCCAGACTAATATAAAAGTTTCCAATTTACTCCAAATAATCTACACTACATATGCTGTAAAATGTTACAATCCAAACCGCCTCCCTTTAATATCCAGTAGATATTTAAGCATAATTTGATGAAGTGTTAAGTAAATCACGCTGTCCTTCTTAAAAAGGCCTCATTGAATATTACCCAATGTATAAAATGCTGTTTAATGAGCATGATATGTGTAAATGTACAATTACTTGCGTAGGACGGTCGGTGTAATTATAAATACATATATGAATAGAGGTTTAATTGATGGTGTGTTCTTAGGTATGTTTTCTTAGTAATTACATGGTTAATTGCATAATTGAAGATAACTCACTCCCTGTCAGTCACACACACACACACACACGCTTATATCCATACATACGTTTATAAAGTTATATATGTATGCGTGTGTGTGTGTATACACGCATATATATACATATATGCATGTATGTTTGTATATATGTATAGTTAGTTAAACCATTGCACACATTTTATGCACACCCTTATATATATGTCTAGTATACATTTATGTAGACCTTCGTATGAATGTCACTTCTTTGTTTTGTTTTTGTTTTTTTTTTTTATTGTGATATTTGTTTCCAAGAATTGACTACATTTTTTTTTCTGGCATGCTATGTGGGTCATAACTGACTAGGTTGTTTTTTTTTTTTTATCAGAATTTGCTTATCTCCCTTTTCTACGTTGCCGAGTGTTATGCGCGGCACCTTGGTTCAGTCACTTCCACTATTGCCTCGAGCTTACCAAAGGCTTGAAAGTAGACTTGGTTGAAGGAAACTGAAAGAAACTTGTCGTATGTATATGTGCGTATTATTGTGTGAATGTGTGCTTGTGTATTTTAAAAAATACATATGTATATGTCTTTGTGATTGTGCTTGTCCACCATCACAGCTTGACAATCAGTGCTAATTTGCTTAGACCATCAGTAAAAAGAAAAGAGACCTATAAATTTATTGAAGGTTTTACCTCAGCATGGACCCTTTCCGAAGACTGAAACAAGGGATAAAAGATACATACACACACTCAGAAGCCCACACATACACACATACCACACGCGCGTGTACACACACACATGTATTCGTATATGTAAATTAATTCACGCTTATGCTCTTTTTGTGTTCTCAATTCAGCTCTCATCCTACATATACTATTAAATACGATTACATGAATTTACGGCAGGCATTTTTCTTTCATTGATTGAGCACTTAAGTGTTCAGTGTTAGTGTTCGCTGTTCTCTCTCACATATAAATTGTTTCTAGACACACCACCCATTTTTTAGTGAATGGTTAGAAACTTCAGTGCAAAAAAATTACTTCTTTTTATTGCATTTTATTGCATTTTTTAATTTCTAACGATTCTATCTGTGTGAATACGTACGTTTGTGTGTACACACACATAAACACACACACATATATATATATATATATATATACTTTGTAAACTTCAAAATGAGTTACGCAAAAATATGAAATGAGTTAATGTAAAAAGGAAACGCACAGAAAAACGGAACACAATAAAATTAAGTACACGAAAAACAAAATCCAATAATTCAATAAAAATTATTCGCGCATCTAATCATATCGTGTAATACTACAATTTCTATTAGATCGTGTTAGCAATAACAGTAGTTATAAATATATTCAAACACTAGAAAATCATGGAGAGAAAATTTATTTTATTTTGGTGTTATTCGTTAGATTTTTTGCTACCTTCCTCTTGTGTCAGCAATTTCTACAGATTATGTAATAACGTGTAAATGCAAGGCGCATCAGATGTGAATCTAATTGTTTTGCATTATAGATGCATTCAGCGTTTTTCGTTACTTATATTTCAGATAAAACAATTGAATAAATTTCATTCGCTGTATATTTTAATACTGTGTAGTTATTATGAAATAAATATTCAGCTTTCTTTTTGTATTGAATTTGATTACCATTTACAGGGATATATGTAACTCATATTCAGTATATGAGTACCTGGAGTTCGGTGCACTGAGTTAAATCTTCATTGAGGAATAACTTTTAAGGGAATCTTCATCTGGTTAGAAATTCTGGATGAAGACCCATTTCTGCAGAGACATTTCGCCGCCGGCTAAAATCTTTCAATCTGTCTTTTTCAATCTGTGGAAGTTTATTGGTATTTTGTCTCTCTCGCTTATCAAGTGTCTAGTGGCTATCTCCTGCTTATGTGGAGCAAAGGCATATCCTTCTGAGTGGAATATAATGTATCTATGACAGGTTCAGGAGAGGCTACACTTTCTGTCAATGCTGCTGTTGCTCTCTAGGATACTGGATGTGTACCCCTGCATTGCTTTTTTGCTGTTATGATACCTGCTTCTTCAAGCTTCTACTTATGTAGGCCATTCCAACCTCTTTTGGGTCGTATTACACAGTTGTATTCTCAGAGTACCTGAACAGTAGTTCTACAGCTCTGAAGAGGCTGTTGTTCTTACATTTGTGTATGCATGGAATGTACTTATTCCTTCCTTTATTGTTCAACAGGTGCTGTCTGAGTGATACAATTAAAAGGTGTTTGGACTAAACTTATGCTTCTATCGTTATAACCTCATAACACATAGATCCTATCGCCGTGGCTCTTGACATGAAATTTACCAGTAGTGGCCAGTACATCCAATTTCTAGGCTGCGTATTTCGTCGAGCATTCAGTCCAATGTCCCAAATGTTGGTATTAGCACAAGCACTAGAAAAGCATCGTGAGATATGGTCTCACATTGCGAGATATGAGTTTCATATTTTCCGGAATCTACAGTAGTATATCTTTGTTATTCTGGTTTTAGTCACAAAACCAACATATATTATATTTCCAACGATTCCGAGATACTTGTAGCTTTAATCATTAGTGATGTGGAAGATAGACAAGCCGTCGATCTACATGCTCTCTGTCTGATCGACAAGGTTTCCTCAGTCGACTAAAATATATGAGCATATACCTTTCCAAAACTCCATTCCTATATCGCGTGAGAATGTTGTGACTAGTTCTAATTGACTCTTGATGTTGGTCATATTACCAGAATATAATTTATGTCATCAACAAAAAATGTGTGGCTTATTCTTTTCTGCATATTCCAGCATGTAGCCATGACATTTTATTAACAGGTCTTACGAGGTGTTCACTGGCATTATAAACATTTCGTCTGTCTGTCTGTATGTATGTATGTATGTATGTATGTATGTATGTACGTGCGTACGTATGTATGTATGTATGTATGTATGTATGTATGTATGTATGTACGCATGTATGTATGTGTATATGTACTGACACAGCATCAACGATATCCTAAAATTGGTGTATTACTGTAAATCTACTTTTGATTTAGAAAATCTTGGAGTGGCTCTACGGATAGACTACTGAAGAATTTTTGAATTCCAAAAATAATCACACCCCAAAATTGTTACCTGTACTACAGATCATCCCTTCTATGGAAATGTGGTACTTCTTGACTGCAAGAAATTCTCACCACACGTTTCGGCCGTTAGCATAAATATAGCACGAATTTTCTGCCTCTCGTTTCAAGCTGTAACATAAAGAAACCCTTTAAACAGGCTTGTATATACTCAAAAATATTAGTGAGTGCATCTATCCACAATGCAACGTCTCCACAGAATTAATCAACTTAATCGTTAACTTTGCTGTTCACGTTACTTCTTTAAATGTTCTTTTTGACACACGTAGGTCCGCAAACTTCATATTTAAGACATTTCTGAATAAAACTTGAGGGTTTTGACTATGATTATAATGATATATTGATGGTTGCAGTTAAATTGACTATGCAATTCACAAAATATTATGATTTAGAATTTAAAGTAAAAAATAAAATCTGCCCTTAAAACAAAATATGGCTCCTCTTATATGATATTAACGGCTTCCTATAAATTGACTGCTACTGAAGTCTAAAAGGATTTTTAACTATAATTAAAATTAAAATATTAAGCTGCCCTGTTATGTAGAGGTTTACTGTAGTATTGTGATTCTAATCTACCAATCGTGAATTTCTCTAGTGATGTGTGTAAATATTAGCGAAAGATTTAGGTGGAACTTATGTATACTAGATACGATTAAAGCATTGCTGATGACAAACTCTCCACTGTCACTCCGAAAATACTTAATGATGAAGTTACAAAGGTGAGTGTAATAACCCCCACTACATCTAGATGCACGGAACACATGCTCGTGGATATAAAGAAAGAGATAAGCTCAAGATTATGGATGTTAAATGAATACATGCACGATTCGTGTCTCTTTAATGAGAATTTGGTTCTTTTGACGGACGTATAGGAGAAAGGCCGCAATAAACCAGCTAGAACTGATAGTAATATAAATAAAGTCAGCAATTAAACAAATCACAATTAAGGACACCTAAGAACCTAATTAAATACGTCAATTATCATAAAATTAAAACTCCGAGGAAGCTGTGAATTAGTCTGGTATATATTGATGACAATTAGTCGCTAGGAACATCCGATAAATTTTAATTTCCGGGAGGAAATATAGATTGTAAGGGTTCCGATATTTACCTTGTCTGAAAGTGAGAAGAGATCGTAGCAGCGTCACTTGGGGCTAGGCTTGTAAATTTACTCATTTACTGATTCTCAGACATAGAGGAAATCTAAAAACTAGATTCTATGCATTTTGCCCATCGATTAAACTTATTTCCTTCTCATGTAATCTCTGTTGCGTATAGAAATGGTTACCATTTCTGAATACATACAAGAAAACTAGGTACATTTGTTCGTTTGCAATGCAAGACATATTATTGATGTGTTATCAAGTTTCAAATGTATTTGCGTATGACTTTTTTGCTTTTCTTTTTCCATAATCTGTGCGAGTTGACAAGACATTCTTTTAGTTGAAAGCATTTGGACAAGTTCTTCATTTCGAAAAGCGACAGTAAAATGACAACATCACAGACATAGTCATCGTTTTGTTGTAAACGAACGTTACTGATTCTCTAGCAATGATGTCATTTATCTTGAACAATTTTGGTGGTTCCTGTAAGTGGTATTTGAAATTTCTGGGTAGCGTTGTCATAACAACTGACAAACATGATCCGTGTATATATTTCCTGCTGTTACGACCGCATTTTTTTTATAACCCTTCATGTATTTCTCTAATTCCTCACGTTCCTTTATAATTACGCAGCATTTATTCCTTTAATTCCTGTTTGATACTCAAATTTCAAATTAATCCTCAGTAGAACCTGAATAGCATTTATATACGATCATTTCAGTTACCACGATGTCAAATAGGGTAACAGCAATAGTTATTCCGTCATCACCATGTTTTGCACACTGACCTCGCTACCAATTTTCCTTAGGTCAAAAGCAATAATATGTAGTAAAAGAATTGACTCTATTCTTGTTGTTCTATTCTCTAATGTCTCCTTTTCTAGACTAATGGCATCATACGTAGAGTATTTCCATATTTCTAATGTTACTGAAATCAATAGTTTTCTATTAACAATCATGCTGTACAAACAACCGATAATGGACTCTACGCATTTGCATGTTTTCGTGCAGCAACTGTGGAGGTAATTAAAAAGGCATTTCTGACTGACATTGGGTACATTCCATTCAGATATCTTGTTGCACGTGTAACAAGAGTTACTTTGTTTTGTGGTGTGAAACTATTTCTTCCCAGGGAAAATCATTAAATCTAAATTTGCCATTTAGCTACTCTAATGTTGCGGTATGTTTTGTACGGTCTTCCTGCGGTTTGTCCAATTGGCGCCACCCATCACACTTGAGGCCGACTAATCTAGATTTATATTCACTGCCCACAATAACAATGCGAATCATGAAATTGGTATTACCACATAACGTCATACGATCTAATTTGAGGGCGTTTGAGTATTGTTATATGCATGTGGATTATGTATATGTATATGCGCTATGTGTGAGTATTTGCAAGTATGACACTTAATCCATTTAAGAATTGTAGGTAACAAAATGTCTAAACATAAAACTAATCAAGAATATATTTCATCAGTTACATCTTTAACATTCCTTCGCATGTAAGAGAATTATCTCTCACAGAATTTGGATTTGGTTCTGCATTGTTTCAATGACCAACTTGCTAAATTTTTAAAAGTGTAAATACTTATGGTTGTAACTGTGTTTCATGCATTAGACAATAGTAGAGCAATATGTATTCAGTCGGTAGCTTGGGATACAATATATCAGCGATATTATATACCAGGATTATACATCAGAGAACTATTCAGTATTAATGTTTTCAGCTTAAATTTAGTGTTTCAAAAATCAATGATAAACGTATCAATAGGGCACATGATCAGTTTATTCTGAAATAGGTACGTAGCGATATTTTGATGAAAAAGAATGGGCGCCGAGTTAGTTATACCAACGGCATTAGTGATATTAGAAATATGAATTTGACCCAACTTAAATGCGAAACAGAGACGCTCATCCTTCTGTAAAACAGAATTACATTTTGTTATTCGTTGTGCATCACATAAAAGTGAAACATATTACTGACTATTAGATATGTAACTTAACGATTGGCGAATAAACCATTAAGCTTCAGTTTTATCACTCTGTTACAAGAAGTCATCTGAAAATGAAGCTTAAACTGTTTTGTTTCATTAATGTAGAGTGCACATTTTGAAATCTTATTTCCTGATTTCTTTCAGACATCTATAATTTCCAATTAGCAAACAGACAGTGACAAACCAGCTGGACATTATCTACTAGAGACATCAGCAACTAAAATACATTAATTGCTTATAGACTAATAATTCATTGGATCAGATGTTATTGCTGTATGGTATCTTCATTCAGCTATATTCATCTACAGTGTTTATCTACCATCTGTCTGCCTTGAGCGTGAAACAATACAATAACACGTTCTTTCAGAAAGATAGTTGTGCTTCTCATTTTCATAGTTTTTCTGTCGACTGTGAATATATACAACATGGACATCAGAATAAAACACACTGGAAAATATGAGTGTAAATCATAATTCAGAGTATTTACCTTAGTTGGTCTGCCATTAATTTACGTCACTAATACCATTTGAAAATTGATAATATTTATGTGTAAGATGCAGTCACCACATCATTAATCCCTAGAAGCCTTAGAAAAATTACAGCTAGTGCTAAATTTGTGTTTGATAATTTCATTGCATAGCTGCTTAGCATTCGTGGATGAAGACATTATGGGAGGAAGTGACTGAATACTTGCTGGCACCGAACTGAAGGCATAGTTTACGAAACTTTTTGTTAGTTAGGTGGCTGAATTCAAGTTGAAATGTGGGCACAATCTGGAATAGCAATGGCTCCGCTAGGAAAAAACTCCTACATAAAGTCAACAGGCACTAGATTCTTCAAAAGCTGAATGGTATTCAATGTTCTGTTTCCGTTTAAAAATCCACATGAAATATTCTAATGTATTTTTACAATGTATTTTCCTGAAGGGCATTATTTGAATGCCGCCACCGTCTACTTTCAATTCCTTGATTCTTAGTGGCTATAGGCGTAGGAGTGGCCGTGTGGTAAGTAGCTAGCTTACCAACCACATGGTCCCGGGTTCAGTCCCACTGCGCGGCATCTTGGGCAAGTGTCTTCTACTATAGCCTCGGGCCGACCAAAGCCTTGTGAGTGGATTTGGTAGACGGAAACTGAAAGAAGCCCGTCGTATATATGTATATATATATATATATATATATATATAT
>NC_068992.1:53350512-53352656 GCF_001194135.2 Octopus bimaculoides
GTGTGTGTGTGTATGTTTGTATGTGTGTGCTTGTCCCCCCAACATCGCTTGACAACCGATGCTGGTGTGTTTATGTCCCCGTAACTAAGCGGTTCGGCAAAAGAGATCCATAGAATAAGTACTAGGCTTCTAAAGAATAAGTCCTGGGGTCGATTTGCTCGACTAAAAGGCGGTGCTCCAGCATGGCCACAGTCAAAAGACTGAAATAAGTAAAAGAGTAAAAGAGTAAAAGAGCAGCATTTAAATAATAAACCAAAAGTGAAATTCATTCAAAGTTGGGACATTATCAAGAATTCTTCTAGAACGTTCGTGTCAATTATACCAAGTAAATATAAGCTGATCACCACGTAAAAGATGTTGTTATAGAAAACAGAATATTTATTTCTTTATTAGCCACAGAGGGCTAAACATAGAGGGGGAAAATAAGAGATGAAGTCGATTACATTGGCCCCAATGCGCAACTGGTACTAATTTAATCGACCCCGAAAGTATCAAAGGCAAAGTCGACCTCGGCGGAGTTTGAACTCGTATCGTAACGTTAGATGAAATATCGCAAAGCATTTCGCCCGGCCTATGACTGTTTGAAAATTAAGAATTTGAGGTTTCATTTATAGGATTTTGCAATGACCAGTATTTTTATCGTAACAGCATTACCAGGCGGGTTGCCAACCAAGACTCAGAGAGTCTACAGCAACTCTCATATACACATAGTCGAATAGCTGTCGACTCTCATGTGTTCCTTCGCATTTGGCGGGTTATGTTTTTCGTCCGGTAGGGTGTTCAAACAGCACTCCCTACATTTCCACATTGTATATAGCTAATATGTCCCCAGAGTACATCCATGAAATTATTTATGATGATTAACCAGCTAAAGAACATAAATAAACGAAAATTATAAACGTGAAAATTAAATGGCAAAGAAAGGAAGAAGGTAGAAAAGAAGGAAAGAACGATTGATCGATAGAAAATAGAAAAAGATTGCTAATTTATGGATTTTTTATCGCAGAGAATGCTCAGCCTGCCAGAGAAGTATTTGCCAAACTCTACATTAATATCCACCCACAAAAAGATTGTTAAGGTTTGATTTATGAGATTGTTTTCAGAACTTTACTATAGAGATTAATAAATATGAATAGGATGTGGAACTCCAAGTGACATGTTTCCCACAAACCCCCTTTGTGTTTGAGTTTGTGTTAATCTTAGAATCTTTTAAAGTCTGCTTTTAAGCTTCCATGAATCTATTACGCTGTGCTCAAACACGATGTCTTCCATATTAAATCGTAGTTGACGGTTGATTTTGGTTGCTTAAAGTATGGTATTGTAAAAGCAACTTGATATGCTGAATATCAGCATAGTAACATAGTATGATAGCCCATCCGAGAACCTTTGTATGACAAATTTTCTCCAATCACTTTTTTGCTTAGAATTTCCCTTGGGCGTGCCATGTAGACATGATTAATATTTTTAGTATGAGACTTGTTCAAGCATTCATACACTATCCAACTCTGAGAACATTTGAGGATAAATGCAAAGGTGAAAGTGTTATTACCGCTAATTAAGATAGTAATACCTGTATTTTATCAGTCCCCCATTTTGTACCTTAGTTTTCAAAAATCTTTATTTGTCTTGATGACATCTTAGCAACAATGCAAGCAGTTGCGATACAGTATACTTCCAAGGTGCTCAAAATTCCCTACATTTATTTTACTTCAGCTCGACTTATTCCAAGAGGATTAATCTGTTTTAGGACAGAAGAATGCATTATTTCTCTTTTACTCCTTCTCGTATTGAGTCCAAAGTTGTAACACAATTCAAAGGTTCATGTTTTCATCCTGAACACATCTTGAACAAGAAATCAACATTCATCTGCAAACAGCAGTTGACAGTTAACTATAGACGCTGGAATTTGCTTTTAAGCTTACAACTTGTGAAGGCTGAACAATAGGTTACTACATCCGTTCGAAATAGTGTCTGAAAGCATAATGATAAAAAAGAAACAAATGCTAAAATACAACAACACCGTTCACACAACTTATGACAGAAGATGATACAGACATGATCAGGCATACAATCGTGAAACAAAATGTGCAACACGTACATATGTATATATGTATGTATATATATATATATATATATATATATAT
>NC_068992.1:53352820-53356904 GCF_001194135.2 Octopus bimaculoides
TATATATATATACATATAAACAAGTTTGAACAATATTTGAGAAAGGTTGTTTCTAAATTACCGCAACATTGTATGTCAAAATACTTGATGAGGTCAGCAAAGATCTTGTCTCATTCTGCTCACTGCACCTTTTGACTTGTCTACCATCGAAAACAGTATCAGTATCTAATGCACGCTATTCCTCCATTTTAAAATAATTAAGGTGTGTGGTGTGTGGGCGTGTATGTAAGTACATGGAGTTGGGGATAAATTCGTCAACTTTTTTATGCCTCCTTTTTTCAAGAACACCTTGATGTATTGGCGAACAATGACCGGCATAGGAGAATAATTGAGAAAGAGGTAACTTCATACAGAGAGGACTGGAACCTATCTGAATCCTGGGAAAGAGTTACTTGCATCATAATGATTTGCACCAGGTGTCAGAATGCCACCATCATCATTGAGGCTCAATGCTTTGTGAGCATTGTGAAGTCTGTAAGACGTGGCATGAACAACTGCAACGGAGATTAAGTAGCCGTGGCCAGCAGGAAAAGACACAACAAGCGATCTGTATTCATCCTCACATCTCTGAACTTGGCCTTAGGCTTTATGAAGCTTCTGGCGATTGTGGTATTAACCTGGCGGGAGAGGATTCCCATTGGAAGGCCATATGTGTGTGGCACGAGGATTCGGCTTCTTGCCATAACTCCGGACAGAGCCAGAAGTGGTTGTCGGAGAATTTCTACGACTTCACCAGTTCCAAATCTCTGGTCACGTAATTCTCCTAATTGTAATCGCAAGGCTTACTATGTGTGGAGCGCGGTTGGGAAAGAGAGCCACCGCTCTGCCTGCAACACCAAGGCCGAGCTAATGGCCAGGACCAAGGTGTTCGCAGGTCTTCCCAGAGACACAGTGTGGAATGCGTGCCCCTGTACCAGACGTTTCTTGAAGGTATGGTGGAAGCTGAGTGTGACACCTTCGAGTAAACTCTGAATTTTAAAATTGTGTTTGTTTTTTTTTCTTTCGTTGTAAACTATCGGATTTAGCCCGAATACCTTGTATGTACATACATGCATGTGTATGCATGTATGTACATAGATATATGCAGGTCGTTTACGCACATTCAAGCGTCAGGTATTGGTTTTATGACGGTGATACTAGATAACACATTTTGCCCAAGATAACACAGAATGGGAATTCATCCTGAAATCATTTTCGAGCTAAGCAAATTTCTTAACCACACGTCAGCATCTAGTATTGTGCACGAGAAGTGTATAATATAAAACTTGATAATACATCTCTGTTTGTCACATTGCATTGCGTTTATCTGATTATTTGTTACATATATTTGTTTATTTAATTCTCTATCTACCATCTGTTTATTTCCTCTATAGTCGTTAGCAGTAGGTTTTGTAGATTCTTTCAAAGTCATTTAGCTGATAATTAGTTTTGCAGCAACCTGTTTTCCTCCCTGGAGTTTCTTGTTTAACCGACCGACAGAACCGTTGTGTTGCTAAGAATCATCATCCCCACCAACGGTTTATCTAATGCAAATTCTTCTATGCGTTTTCAACATCTTATAATATCATATTCTAATTTAATCTCAGCTATATTGCGTAAGTATTCTCTATTTTCTTCCATTTGTTTTCCAGGAAATTTCAGAGAAATTTGTAAGCTTACCTTCCTTTTCACGGCTAAAATAGAAATATTACATTAATAAAACGTTTTGTGCAGATGTCCGAAAAAGAGAAACGTAGTTTACATCTCATTGATTGGTTTATTGTGTGCTGTTGTGAGGTTGACAGAGCGAGGGTGTAATATTGTGGATATCTACGCTTCTCTTAAAAGGCCATATAAATTGCTGTGAGTACCAATGCAATTTATATCACCTTAATAAACGCCATACTTATTTTTTTGCTTATTATGAACATATATTTCCATTTCAGATTCGTTGCTCTGAGTGTCATAGTTTTCTGTCTCCTTGGAACTGATTAATTCATATATGGGAAAAAGTAATTGCTAACTTACAATCTAGATTAAATGGTAGTGGTTCTTGAAGAAAGAACTTCCATGTAGGAATCAATAAACAAATCATAACGCAGATTTGCCTGCGACCATTTCCATTTAAGGTATATCGATATTCATACGGTGTTTGTTCAACTAAAAATATTTGAAACAAAATTTTCGACGTTTCGAAATATTTAATTAATCAATGTTCTCAATTTGTAAGATAACTAATACTTACAACTGTATAAATGATTAAGCACCGTCAAAGAAAGCTCAGAAGATTTCGCCCATCTATGTTCTATTTCCAACTGAACGTCCTTCACGAACAATTATTGATGTGCTCCACTACAGTGGCTATCAATCCCCTTCTATATGGATTACCAAAAATTCTAGTTCTTTCTATCATTGACATTTAACAAGTCTCGGAACTAGTTCCTGTCAAGAAACAATAATTGTTGAATTTGTTGTTCTTTCTTTTAACCACTACGCCAACTACCCGTGGGCATATGGTGAGGTCAGTTCTACATTTCATGTTTTCATGTTCGACACACTAGAGTGCTATTCCAGATCAATAAACTGTCGGGTTTACTAGGGACTCATACAAAATGCCTTACAGAAATTCTCCCACTCCTTTCCCTTTGTTTTCGATTGGTACGTTTAATCCGTCACGCTGTTTAACACTGTCACCAAGTCATTAGGTGACTTTAAAGGATTTCATTATGTTGCAAATTTTCTGGTATAACGATAACTTTTTCTATACTACTTACCAGCTAACGAAGCCGTGGGGAAAATATATAGGGCCGTGGATGTTGGCCTAATCTCCCTGCCCAAATGATTAGCAACATAAAAGTTCTGTGAGATCAGATTTATTATTCAATATTTTCGTTCTTTTCCGTGCTGGATAAATATAAGTCGGTGATATGTACTTAGGTACATTTAATTCAGTAACTATACGCCATCGCGTGCTACATGTGTGGCGATGAAAAGAAAAACAAGGAAAAAAGAATCATTGTTGTTATTGGTTTTATGGTGTGGGCTTAAGTTACAATGATGTATAAGAAGTGTTTTAAAGTTTTTCTTTAACGACACAATTCAGAGAGCAAAACTGAACCAGACAAGAGTTGATGTGAACAGTTATAACGTAAAATCTGTTACAATATTTGAAGTTCTTTATTTGTTGTTTGTTTTCTTATAGTTGCGATTTTTTAATTGAGGCAAGCTGGCGGCTTAAATGAGGTTTTAAATTTTATTACATATCATATGTATTTTTCGTTAATCCATTGAATTCAAACCCCCACACACACATTAAACATACACATATTTATACAAATACATATAATACATACACACACGCACACGCACACACACACACATACATATATAATATATATATTGTTGTTTGTGTGATTTGAAAAAGAAAACAACATATTATTCTTGAGCTTGTCCGCCTATACTCCTATAATTTCACTGAAGTTTGTATACCATTAAAAGACTGTAGCAGCTGCAGCGGAATTAAAACACGCGCACATGCATATGCACGCACACTAATAACCACATGCAGACATACATTTATACATGCATAGAACTGCATACAAAACATACATATATATAAGTTTTATATGTATATATATATATATATATGTATGTATATGTTGCTTTGCAGGAACGACTGTTTTAACGTAATCGCCTCTTGTCCCAGCGTTCGAAACGCGGAGCAGATAAAACAGGGGAGAACTGATCAAGAGAATGTTCTTTTTGTTGCTTGTCTTGTTTCTCTATTTGTTTCTTTCGTTGTTCGAAAAAAGAGTTTGTTTTTCATGTTTCTGTTTATTTAGGTTGACGTCCTGTACCCATATATGCATGTATATATACATATATATGTAGGTGTGTACATATATGTATGTATATATGCATATATATTATTTACATTATATATTCATATATATTTAACATGTATAAATATGTATATGCATTTTATATCTGAATATATAATACATATATGTATATATTCACTTATACATGCATGATAATATACGTACATTACACACATAGATTCATACGTACATAAACGTGCGTGAGGATATAGTTATATGGATGT
>NC_068992.1:53357215-53361219 GCF_001194135.2 Octopus bimaculoides
ATATATATATATATATATATATACCTATGTATATATATACACGCACACACATATATACATATATATGTATGTGTGAAGTGATGAATGGAGAGCCGATATTTGTGTGTGCTTATGAAACGAAATAGACGATATTACACACACATACACCTATGTGCATATACGTAGACTCACATATACACACATGCACACACATACATACGCATGTACTTGTATAGAGACAGAAAACTGAATAGAGAAGCCAGTGGTTGTAGAACCGCAAAACAGTGGGCGAGAGTTCATATAACAATATATGCGTATACTGTCTCGTGTTCGTGTAAATATATGCAAAAAATCAATTTATATTCATATATATCAAATATATTTTTGAATTTTAAATTAGATAAATTGCATTCCAACATCTTTTTACATTAATTTTTAAATTAAAATTAGAAAATTAATGTATTCTTCGTCTGTGTCAAACAGTATCCTCTTCCGCATCTATCTATCTATCTATCTATCTATCTATCTATCTATCTATCTATCTATCTATCTATCTATCTATCTATCTATTTATGCATCTATCAATATATCTATTTACCTGTCTCTCCTTTTCTATATATGTCTGTGTGCATAAAGGGTATGATGCGTAAATTATTGCCATTTTATATTCTTTATTTCCGGCATACGCATTATTTGTTCATGATTTTGTCGATTATGCAGTATAGTAGGGTCAGTTGTACACAGCCTTTGAGAACAACAACATCATGACTAAATGCACTCGGCCAGAAATTTGGAAACGACATGCTGTACTGCTCGGCATTCGCGCTGGAATCTCCAATGCGAACATTTCAGAGTGCTTGGATGTCAATCTGAGGATAGTGCAATCTGGGGACATGTACCGAGAGTGATGAATATCAAACATCCAGTCAACATCATGGTGTTTGGAGTTATCACTAGTGATGGCGTCGTTATACCTCCATTTATCTTTCCACACGGCCTCAGACTCAACACGCAGGCCTACATCAAGTGCCTGGAAGAAGTAGTGCTGCCCTGGATCAACAGGCTAACTGCTGGAGGAACCTATGCCTGACAACAGGACCATGCACCATGCCAGACAAACAGGAAAACCCAGTCATGGCTGTCAGACAATATCTGCAACCACATCACGCTAACATCTGGCGAACAAACTCCCCAGACTGCAACCATCTTGATTATTATGCGTGGGGCGCAGTTGAACGAGAGACCATCAAAACTCCTTGTAACACCAAAGATGAAATGAAGTCATGGATTATAGCAGCATTCACCAACTTAAGCAAGAAGGCTGTTCCG
This sequence comes from Octopus bimaculoides, assembly GCF_001194135.2. Lineage (NCBI taxonomy): Eukaryota > Metazoa > Mollusca > Cephalopoda > Octopoda > Octopodidae > Octopus > Octopus bimaculoides. The sequence goes on from NC_068992.1 coordinate 53,358,524, forward strand.
AAGAGTTGCAGGAGATTCCGAAGTTCTTTGGAAGCCGTGGTTGAAGTCAATGTCGATTTTATTGCATAAATTTATCAGTAAAGAAAAAAGAAATTTTAGCACGCCGGGTGTAATGCTTAGGGTTATTTCGTCTGTCTTTGCTTTCTGAGTTCAAATTCCGCCGAGTTCGATTTTGATTTTCATCCTTTCGGGGTCGATAAATTAAGTACCAGTTGCGTACAGGGGTTGATCTAATCGACTGGCCCTTTACCCAAAATTTCGGGTCTTGTGCCTAGAGTAGAAAAGAATATAATCATGTACCTAGAGGAGAAATAATTACTTCTGTGCGTTATGATTTCCCTGCACAACTGTGCAGAATTTTGTGCACTAGATGTCCTTGCAGTGTTGTGTTTTGCTTTGGTGCGTTGATTATGCATTTTTCAGCTTGTTTTATAATTATTCCCATGATAGCTATAAAATATTTCTGCTATAATTCAGCTTATTTGTCTTACAGTTATTTCAAACTACTCATATTTAAATAATTTCCCCATTTCTCTCAGATTTAAACATGCATTCCAATTTTTTTTTTTTTTGCAATAATTAGTAGGTACCTCTTTTCCTGAAAGTGCCACAGATCAATAGAGTCACCAGCCCCCACAGAACCAACCCCTTTAAGCGTCAAATCTAGCGAATAAATGTTTCAACTGTCTAACGCACTCTATCTTGGCTAAAGCCGGAGTCGCAAAGATAAATATGGTTGTATCTTTATAATTTCTACAGATTCTCTTCTTAATCAAGGTATTCTACTTCAGTACACAACTCAAGCTGTTTCTCTTATGAAAGAGTGGATGTTGCCTTGCTATAATGAATATTCAAGTTTTGGATTCCAGCTTTGTGCTTCTCAGAACATCATATAAATATGTTTCTTTTATTTTCTCTCCCTTTTTCTTTTTGTCATGCAGTGACATTTATCGCTCTACGCATTGTAATCAGCACACTGCTTGTTATCGTTTCTTTGTTTCAAATTTCTTCTGTTGTTCCTTCATTTTTCTCACAATTGTCTGTCATTTCAACATGTTTTACCTGATTTGTATTTGTTGTTTTCATTGAAAACAGAAATGAGTTGTTTCGGTTTAGTTCTTGTAACAGTAGTTCATTATTAGTATCCAGACACTTTTATAGTTCTAGAATAAATATTTTATAATAGATTTTAGTCGCTTACGTCTCCTATCTCCATATAATGATGGCAAATATAATCTTTCTCTAAAATATTTTGTGTATTGTATTATAGATTCAATCATTATTTTGCAGATAGAGCGGAAAAGTAGGGAGGAGAGGTGTCCGGTTGGAATATTCTCTGCTAATAGAGATAGCGATATATTTTTTTTATAATTCTAGTTTTGTCTCTATCAGCAGAATTGTTTGTCATTTATACATGCTTAATGTATCTGTTTTTTTGTTATTTTCTATAGTTACTGACTAAGATTTATTATTAATATTCCCAGTATCCAAGTCCGTCTCCACTTATTAGGGCAGGGCGAGTAATTGTTGCATCTACCTCCGGGGGATCTCTTCCACCCAACCCTGAAAGCACGTCTTCCAAGGTAAGTATTACCCCGTCCGTTTTCAGGGAGGCTACCGAATGTTGCCTGGCCTTTTCCTCGGATGCAAATCGCACCTCCATATTTGCGTATTTCCTCCCTCTAGCTAGGTAGGTGACATCCTGCAAGGTAGGTGTCAATGCCTTCACTATTTGTAGTTTCGTCACTACCTCCATTCTCTTTGAATCCCGACTATACTTTCTATATATTATTGTCTTTTTTGCGTTTCTTTTGTAACCTCTTTAGGTGGAGTCACTTTTACTTCTAGTCCCTCCCTTCGCATGTTTTCCTTGTACTTGTTCAACTCCACCTTCTTAAAAGAAATCTCTTCTCTTGTTTCACCAACCGAAGTTGCAGATTTCATTTTTTTTTTCCAGCTTCATTTTTTTTTTTGTATCCTCTGGTCTGCATTATCCAAACTTCTCACAAATTCTTCATCAGACGTCTTTACGTCCGAAGAATTAAGTCTTCATACATCATGAAGACACAAGTAATGCGCTTCCTTATTCAAACAAGGGAGACAGCTGTAAGAAAACTGCCGTAAGGCAGCAAAAATAAGTGTCTCAAGACACAACAATTAATAACAAATATAATTCGAATTCAACAGTCCTTCACTAACTTCTCTAACGACGCACAAAGAACATTCACGAACAAATCGGTCCACGTGATTGTAACAACGTTGAAAAAAATAATTTATTGATCCTTTTGGGCAAATCTACGTCTTTATTATCAGACAATCGCAAAAAATGTTTAAAAAGAACTCAAAACTCAGCAAAAATCCGCTACATATTCTTCGTGGTTCAACACGTTGCTTACTTTTTGCTGAACCTGGTATATTGAGTTTCAATACTAGGTTATTCGTATCGCTATGTCCAAGCGAAACAGTAATGTATGTGTGTGCGTATGCATGTGAATTTATGCATGTCAGTGTGTCTGCATGTAAGTATGTGTGTGTGTATGTGTGTAGACATATGTACACATATATGAATATGTATATGTGCGTATGCATATAAATACATATATACGTATATTTAAGTGTGTATATATATATATACACACACACACACACACACACATATATATATATATATATATATATATATATATATATATATA
>NC_068992.1:53361400-53367523 GCF_001194135.2 Octopus bimaculoides
ATATATACATATACTTTTCTCTTTGTATTTCTGAATACATCTGTCTATCTTCCATTTTCTATAATATTTCACACTGACTTGTTGATATGTATGTTCGACAAATCCATGTCAGATTAAAATATGGCATATTATATTTATTCGCTTGGAAATCATCATAGAGCGAAAGATTTTGAAAATGTATCTCTTTCAATATGTCACTGACTTGCAAGCTAAACAAATGTAGAATCTCTAACCTAAATTTGACTTCTACTATTCTAGTGAACTGTAAATATCACGTAACAATATGCAAAGCAAATGATATAAGACTATACAAGCTAAATATCCACATGTGTAAAGAGAAAGGCACGCATACGTCGATAAACTCACCACACACACTAAGCACAGATTGTGTGATTGTACAAATTTTGCCATTCATAAGAGAACGTCTTTTTCGATTACATAAAACAAATTTTAACGTGATCGACTGTTTATCTTGAACTGCAAGTATTATGACAGATAATTTATCACCCATTATAATTTATTTTCCTTTTGCTTCATATATTCATATATTTCTTAATGAATAATTTGTCTCGCTAAGGTTGTTTAGTGATTTATTGTTAAACAGCCAACATATGATGTCTATAAGAGAATTTGGTTGTCGGAAAATATATGGAGAACAATGAGAGGAACTATTGTTGTTTTCGAGTGGTAAATTTAGTATGTCACCGGTTTACTCCTTTTCATAGCCGTTTGGGCCTAGCTTTGGTTGTATAATAGAAATTTTCAGTTTTAAAGTGATCTAAAATAAAACCTTCCCTATAAATTTCTTGGCAATTTATGTTCTAACGTCCACCATAATACTGACAAACTTATCTTAATAAATACTTCATTATTTTCCAAATTAAATGAAACGACAGTCTTATATTTCAACAGATATAGATTGAGTGACAGAAAGGTTAAGTACCACGTGGAGATTGAATATATTTGGCTGAGCTTAATCTGATGTAAGAATTCGAATCAGGTTTTCAGTCGAAGCTTAACTGCAGCGCATTCCCCGATAAGTGTCCGAGGATCTCAAAGACTGATAAAAGTGGTGCGTATCATAAACATTTTAATCAGTGCCATGGAATATGTATACTTCAACCGCTAAGTTACAAGCCTCGCAGCAGATGGCTGGACGTGATTGGGGAAGATCTCCAGAGGTTTGACATCACCCTGGAGGATGTAGAGAAGCTGGCACGTGACCACCTATGAGGTCCTGATGGACCTGGTTGCATGATGATGCGTCTAGGACCACTAATTTGGTATGATCCCAGTCCCATCAAGTAACAGCATGAAATCAAGCCAAGCCGAGTCGACAAAACAGAAAACAAAGTCTTACCACATCGCCGCCAATGTCACCACGAACAGTAACAATATTTAAAGAAAACGAAAGTAACTTCAGGTGACCACTTCATTTGCTAGAAATACAAATACGAATGTTGCTTAAAACAAGCATTGCTATTGTTAAACCACATTGTTTGGATGGTCATGGGTGGCATATAACCACTCGAGTAGGGTGAGGATGGACGAAACAACATCTACAATTACTGGAGCAATCACACAAATAGCCATTAACTCGATCAATATCAGTATCGAAAATCTAGATTACTGTAGTACCCTGGGTAGTTAGAAATAACAAGATCTTCCATAAATCTCGAAAAAATGTAAATAAACACTAGATAAGTAATTTATTGATACACGGTTTTGAAGAAAAGAACACCTTCGATCATAAATCTGTTTGATCAGGTATGAATGGGGCAACATAACAATAACAAATATGAGAATGTTCTTCGTTATATATTTTTAAACAACTTGGTGAACCGGAAAATTTTAAAGTTAATTACATTGTACATAGACACCTCTGGTAACACGACACAAAATATGTAACCTTCGGACAGATATGACTCTTAAAGTCTGGGTTGAAGACAAGATTTATTTCATGATATAAAAATACCAAGGAGATGATAATAAAATAAAAACGAAGACAGAAAATAATGAAATGCTAATATATAAACACACACACACACACAAACACACGCATACGAACACACACACATACAGCCTGCAATCGTTTATTTAGATTTGTTTTTCATATATTTTATGCATTAGAACAGGAAACTGAAGATGAGTTCTGCAAGTTTACAGGAAATATAATAGTATCAGAAGAAAGCTATAATAACTATTTAAAATATTGATGAGCTTTACAGTATTAATCAATGAATGCAGTGAAACCTGTCCAGACATTCATAATTGTTTGCAAATTGTCTACATTAAAATCTCTCTATTCTTTATTTTCTGATTTGTTTTTGTTGTTTTTGCTTCTTTATTTTTCTTCCACCATAGAATTATCTCTTCTATTTTTCATTATTTCTTTGTTTTTACTAAATGTGTTTTCTTTCCAAATATTATGTTACAACGATTGATCGCATGTGTAGCTATATCTTTGGCAATAATGAGATTTGTATCATAATTTGGTGCTTCGTATTCTTCGCCTGATTTCTTTTTTTTTTTCTTTTTAAATATATTTCTATTTGCTTCATGCTTCCAATAGTGCAATAATGTTGCAGTCTAGCTTGCAGGTTTCATAAATTAAACGTTAATATAAATAATTTTAACGTTCGTAGATAAAATTGTAGCGAGATGATTTACTCCAAACAGTGAACAACATTCAACGCATCGGAAAAAGATGTATTTCTTCGGAGAGAGAGATGTAACGCCAAATAAACAATGTTGCAAAGTTTATAAATTCTTCCGAGAATGAATCATAGATTTTATTTACATTCGTTATAGGTGTTTTCTCGTTCTCATTGCTATTACGAAACCGCCGGAATTACATTCGCTCGCACATTTAAACACACATATAGATAGATAGATACATACATACATACATACATACATACATACATACAAATATACACATATACATACATTGATAGACATATGTATATATGTATGTATGAATACGCATATATCCTAGTATTTATGTATATATATATATATATATACACACAGAGAGAGAGAAGCAAAACAGGGAGAAAGGAATGGAGTGATTTACTGAATACAATTAATTTATTAATTAACATAGCCTACAATTTTTTCAATTCACTTTCAATTGACGATTTTGAGTGGAATATCATCAGGACGAAAGGAGATTAAGGAAGTTACTTGTTGACTGCTTGAGACATTTCAACAGGCTTTTAAAATCCGTAGAGTGACATAGTTATGCTTTTAATTTTCATTTTTGGTATTTATTTACTTCAATTTTCACTGTTATAATTACTAACATGAGTATTACGACGGTTATCAATCAATGGCTTGCTCGTTTCAAAGATAATGACGTTGAAATCTTCACTCCATTCACTTTCCAACAACTCAAAGATACCGGGAAATATTTAATAGGCGTTCTTTGAAATTATCATATAGCTGCTGCCCTAATACGAAAAGTATCATTACACTTGGTTAATAGGAAGAGCCTAAATCCAGTTGTAACTGACACGACCCCAGATCCCATCTACTTGGCCAACGATGTATGATTAAATCTATCATATATAATGCAGAGGTTACTGCAAACCTAAATAATAATACAACAGAAACGAATTATGTTGGATTATGTGAAGGAGAATTTAAAATCGCTATGGCAATCACATAACCTTCTTCAGACATAGGGACAAAAGCAAAGCTACTAAGTTGGTCAACTACTTATGGAGTTTGAGAGATAACGATATACCACATATGATTAGTGGAAAGTAATTGAGAAATCCATTCTTTATGTTAATGGATCGAATAAACGTAGACTTTGTACAGCTGAAAGAGCGCAGATTCTGTTTAACTCTAAAAACCCTAGATCTCTACTGAAAACTAGGCCTGAAATTTTCAGCAGTTGCAAGCCTATGTATAAATATATTTTGAAGAATTAGAAAATTCCGCCTAATCCTGATTAACTTGTTGGTAGCTTTCCAGCCTTATAATTTAACGTCTAAGACGAACTCTTTTGCCTTTTTTACTTGTTACTTTTTATATTTTAGTTTTTGTGTTTTCGTTATTCATAGTTTTTAACCCTCCACACATTCTATATGCTCCTTTCTCAGTTTTTTCACGTTTTTGTCTCTTATTCAATCCTTTTAGTTCATTATGATATGTAGTTTATGTCTTATTCTTTCATTCTTTTATGAGAAAGCCTGTACCCGCCATCTCAGCTAAGGTTGTACTTGTAACTAATTTTACTTAACTGCACCTTTTACACCAGCTTGTTTTCATTAGCTTCATTCTGGACCTAATTTGCAGCCAGCATACTAGTCTACCCCCATTTTCTGTTGACCCCATTAGGCCTACCCATTTAGGAACAACTCCACCCCCATATCGTTAACAAAACTTAATTTTAAAACCTTAATATTAACTGCACACCTCTCTAGATTGTATTTGTTTGTACTTGGCACTGCAGTAGACGCTTTGTTATGAGCAATTATTGCCTTTAGGCATATTGTGTATGAATGGAAGTGAAATTTTGTGGCAGACCCCATATGGTTTCAACCAAGCAAGGGTTAATATAACGACAAGTTTAGTAATATGAACAATACTGTATTAATAACATCATATATCAAGTAGGGTTTAATAAACTGTAGTAGGATCCTGTATTTGTAACCATGTATGTAATTAGCAAGTGATTTACTCCAGTTCACTCATCTGTAGAAATGAGTTGCAACGTCACTGGTGCCAAGCTGTATTGGCCTTTGACTTTCCCTTGGATAACATTGGTGGCGTGGAGAGGGGAAGCTGGTATGCATGAGTGACTGCTGGTCTTCCAGAAACAACCCTGCCCAGACTTGTGCCTCAGAGAATAACTTTCGAGGTGCAATCCCATGGTCGTCCATGACCGAAGGTTGTGTTTACCCTTTTTATCAAGAGAGGCAACCGGTTTATTTACACAGCTAGTACATTTTGGAAAGGTATACTCATCTTTGTAACCTTTCACACATTTTATCTGCTATATAGATTCAATAGGTATACTCAACGAGACAAAAGAGATAATGAATGAGTGAAGAAGATATTAAAGAGCGATATCTAAGCACAAGAGATAGATATAAACGAATTAACTAGAGATGCTCTAATTAAATATATTCTCCCAACTGTCTGAAAAGTATTTAGTCATAGATACGACGAAATTGCAAAGCTGTGTTTCTTCTTTAGCGAAAGTATAAAATTAAGACGACTATTCCAACCTTAAACAGCTGCTTGTCTTTTAGAAGAAATACGTATCAATAGATTACACTAATACGCACAAGTCTTAGATTGTTAATTGGCTCCACCAAAATTACTCTACACCTGATTGGAAATTTTTACATTCAGTAACAATCAGAAATTATCTACAAGCAACCTTTCTTCTCACTGTCCCCATTTTGAAATATGTATGTCTCCCTCTTTCTTCCTCATCTCTCTCTCTCTCTCTCTCTCTCTCTCTCTCTCTGTCTCATTCCATCTATCTACCTATCTGATAACGTGACAGTCTAGTGATCTATTAAATATGTATATAGTGAGATAGATAGATAGATAGATAGATAGATAGATAGATAGATAGATAGATAGATAGATAGATAGACAGATTGACAGATAGATAGATAGATAGATAGATAGATAGATAGATAGATAGATAGATAGATAGATAGATCCAGAAAAATTTCATGGACTAGCACGAAGAAGGGCGAAACCATGTGATCTGAGAGATCCGCCAAAGGTTTAGGACTGTTATCGCCTGTCAACGAGAGCCTTTATGGACCAGGAGTCCATAAGCGAAGTCCTGTTCACTCATGGTTAATAAATCAGTATTCAATGTTCTAACACAACATTCAATTTTAAGTGGGAGATATATATATATATTTATATATATTTATATATACATATGCTAGGATCAGGAGTGGCTCTGTGATAAGAAGCTATTTACGAGGCCGTAAGGACACCAACGCAGGTTATCAAGCGGTTGTGGTGTGACAAACGCAAACTCAAAATACACAAACACACACACACACACACACGCACACGCACACACGCACACACGCACACACGCACACACACACACATGCCCACACGCACATCCACACACACATA
>NC_068992.1:53367780-53369542 GCF_001194135.2 Octopus bimaculoides
ATATATATATATATATATATATATATATATATATATACATATATATATATATACACACACACACACACCAGTGCTCCATGCAGTTTCCGTCTAACAAATTCACTCACAAAACATTTGTTGCCAGGAGCTATAGTAGTAAGCAGTTGCCTAAGGTAAGGCACAGCGGGGTCGAATATATGTGTGTGCGTGTGTGCATATGTGTAAGCGAGCGTGTGTGTATGTGTGTATGTGTGTGTGTGTGTGTGTGCTTTAGAATATATTATAGAATAACAATTTCGTACAGCAATTATAGGTTATATTCAAACGTAGAGCGATGGTAGCTGTAACATTTAGCTTCGCAGTATTTTCCCCCAATGTCTAGTGTGTACGAAAGCAGAAAGCTCGTTCAGGATATTGTGGGTAGGATTCTCCACAAGCTGCGTCAAGTAGATATGTTAAAACCTGTGATGAACGGCAGAAACATACGAAGTTAAGTCGAAAATCATTCGTTCCGTGATCTTTTGCGTACCAAAAGTCATAATATCACTTTCATTAGAAAACATGGTAACTCTATCTTGCAGATATTGATTTAAAAGTTTAGTAATTTTCAGGTTGGGCGTATATCGATTACATCGACCCCAGTACGCAACTGGTACTTCTTTCATCGACCCCGAAAGGATAAAATGCAAAGTCGACTTCAGCGGAATTTGAACTCAGAACGCGCAGACTGATGAAACAGCCGCTAAGCATTTTCCCCGTTGTGCTAACGATTTCGCCAGCTCATCACCTTCTGTCTTAAACATATTAAAACATACATCACCTTGCTTTTACACTACTTTTCCCTGTAAATTTTCCTTTTATGCTACAAAGACATTTCGAGGTAACGAAATTTACATACAATGTCTTTTGTCGCTGAATTTTAAAGCAAGTTAGCAACTTTAATAGAATGGGGGTATTAGATATTATCAAAACATAGTTTGATACCAGTACATTACTTTAATGATGCTTAGGGGGGAAAAAGGGATAGCTGGATTCCTTGAGATTCGAACTTAGTTGGTAAAAGCTGCAAGTATTAACATAAATTGCATTTTTACCAACGCTCTAACAAATCCGCCAGCACGTCGTCTTTACTGCCTTAATTAGAAAAAAAAAAGCAAGTAATACAAAAGTAGTGTTAATTATGTGAAACAAAGAATGAATAGCCATAGTTAGAACGCATTTATTCAAACATCAGCCCGTTCGCTCAAGGCTGACCCAGGGTTAAAAAGTAACAGCAACAACAGCATCAGTGATAACAAACAGGATGGCCTGTTTCTTTCATTTGATGACTATATGTATATAGAGTGAACTCTATTTTAATATTATTTTCTTTGAGAATCAATATGAAAGAATACAATTATAACATAAACCACATCTCCTTCACCTAATTATCCCGCGTTCCACAAAGATGGGCGTAAATGAAGAAAAAAGAAGCTAACGACGAGGCTTTCTTTTTATACTAATTACAAAAAAAAAAAATAAAGTAATCTGTTTTCAAAGGTACCCCAATTATTTAACATTTCACGAAATATATCAAAGAGAACTAGCAAAACATTTTATATTCTGAAACATTATATGCATCAGGTCCGTATTTGCTCATTATATTTTTTTTATCATACTTATTCACCTTTTTGTGTAATGAATAATAGCAGAAAACTTAGAAGTAACTTCACGTTTGTTTAATCATAGACAATGTAATATATGTCTGTGTGTGAATGTGTGGCTTTGCAGATATGCTGTTCTA
>NC_068992.1:53369993-53372282 GCF_001194135.2 Octopus bimaculoides
ATACATACATACATACATACATACATACATACATATGTGTGTATTTATAAAAAGTGACCATATATATGGAGAGAGGGGGAGTGAGAATGTGTGCGAGAAAGAGAGAGAGAGATAAGATAGAGAGATAGATAGATAGAGAGAGAGAGATGGAGAGAGAGAGAGAGAGAGAGAGAGAGAGAGAGGGAGAGAGAGAGAGAGAGAGAGAGAGAGGCAGGTATTTGTGGAACTAATGGCTGATCGTGTAATGTAATAATACAAAATCTAATTCTAGCAAAATGCAAATGTATTTTGGTAAAAAAATGTTTGTGCTTTTTCTCGATAAACATTCATATAAGATTATTTTGTGAAGTAGCATGCCGTTTCTATTACCTCTGAAATGCTGGACTAAAATCATTGATATGACTGCATTAAACGGCCCTTCATCATTTCGGACATAGCCTGGACACGGTAGTCATTAGATCAGTTATGGTATTATTAGAATGACGATTAGTCTCCCTTCTAACAACATTCCAAACGCAATAATCCACTGAACTTAAATCTAGCAAGTTTAAAGACTAGAAGTTTGGTGTTCGAGGGTAGTATACATTTTCTGATATTCATTCGTGGACTAAGTAGAATCTATGAAAAGGTACATTCTTGTCGAAACATGTATGATATTACACAGCAGACTTCAGTCCTCCATGGCTTAACGACTGTCTCCAGCACCACGGCGCATCCTCCTCGGTACATGTATTTTATATCGACAGCCCTCGTGTACTACTCTTCTGATAATCTACTCCTGCACTAGCATTTCTTTGGCGATCACCCTCATCGATTTTCTGGGTTCGTTATATACACATACAATAATTATTTATATATGCGTATTGACATGTATGTGAGTGCGAGGAGGGGCTGAACACTATTCAATTTTTTTTCTCCGTGTTTTTCTCCTTGTCTCCGTATTCTTTCTGTTGAAGAGCGTAGCTCGAAACGTCAAAGACTTTCCGTATTCCCGAGCGTCATACTAATATATACTTTTGTTATTTACACCACCTGTCCTCGTCTGTTGTTATTTTTTGTATAATCTCCCATATATATATATATATATATATATGTAGGTATATGTATACACACACGCGCGCGCGCGCGCACACACACACACACACACATATATATATATATATACCGCACATAGAAAACCAGAAATTCTAACAGACATACAAATACATACAGAAACAAGTTATTTGTTTAAACTAAGCACAAAAATGTTAAGATAAATTTGTTAGAACATTTCGGGTTGAAATATTTAATAACGTTCCTACGAATGTTGCTATTACTTGCATGTGTGTATGTGTGTGTGTTTTGGTTGCACCAGAACACAACTTACTCAATGCAAGTAACGGAAGCGTCCTTTATTTATGGTAACATGTGTATTAATGCATTATTATTATTTTTTTTTTTTTGTAATGTAAAATCTATGAGGAAAAGCGAACTTTCAAGTTAAGTGAAAATTCAACACATTAATGTAATTCCTACTGGAGAAATATTTAACAGTTATGTAGTTTCGTTACAGAATTAACAAAATACATGTCTGACATGAAGAATTAATGCTGTAAGCAGTCGGAAATTCGTGGGAGAAAACAGCCTATCTACGTGTGCAAAATATTTATTCTTTCGTGCTAACCAACTGGACGACAGAATATTCGGATTAATGTAACAATATTTTATATCTTTGCATTAAAATGTTTCGGATTTTTGTTTTGATGTTTGGGTTCATACTGTTGTTCTCATATGTAAACATATATTGATTTTATTATTCATAACATTATTATTATTTTATTTATTTTAGCAAGGAAGGCACTAGATGTATTTAATGGGGTTTAGGTGAAATGAAAAGCAAAAAAATAGAACAACATAAATGCTACTCTACTTTAGTCCTTTACCCTTTCACTCTTTCTCTTTCCATCTCAGACTTTCCAATATGTGACTATGTATATACACACGCATATATTATATATGTACTTATACACAAGGAGAGAGAAATATATAATAGAACTAAACGCCTCCTTCCACACTCGTGTTGTACCTCTACACACTACATATATGAATTTATGTTTGTATGAATGTATGTATACAAAGTGAGGTATATAAAGGACATAAACAGCCACGACCACACTAGTGATATACATATTCTGAAAAAAAAAGTCAATGTTACCTTTTTGAGCCATGCCAACTCATAAGGGCTGGGTTTCCAGTTTCTATGGCGTATAAATCCCCTACTTGGAAAGGACGCCAGGATTACTCAATTTT
>NC_068992.1:53372292-53373816 GCF_001194135.2 Octopus bimaculoides
AAGGACGCCAGGATTACTCAATTTTGCCAGCTGAGTGGACTGGAGCAACGTGAAATGAAGTGTTTTGCTCAAGAACACAATGCATCGCTTGCTCGAGGAATCGAAACCACAATCTAAGGATCATGAGTTCAGCACCCTTAACTACTAAGCCACGCCCCTTCACTACATATTCAGTGACATGCAGATAGCCATGTATTCACTTTTAATTCATACACGCTTTTTATACGCTAGTATTTGTAGCATTTGTCCTAACATAAACCATTGTAGCGAGGCCTAGATTCGAAAGCGTACAGCTTTAGTAACTGGGCTCATGCCACATCAGATCAGGAAACATGCTGCTCTGAATACAAATCAATAATCTCGCTGCAACATTACCTCGTATTAATAAAAGTTTCAGATGTTCCTGTAAAAATGCTGACTATAAAACCGAAAGCGCGGGAAAATGTACCAGAGAGAGACAGACAGATAGACGAACAGAAAAGGGCACAGAGGTGAACATAGACAATTCCATTAGAAGGCAGAATCCTTCGCTTCTTGCTGCTCCACGTCTGGTCCTAGGAATTGTCAACTATGAAGAACAGAATATTTTCCCACTTCTTGTAAGCCATTTTCATCTGTTATTAATTCAACCAAGAACTCCATTTACTGCTGGCAGATCGCAATGTAGTCCTGGCAAGCGTCTCTATAATTATGTAAATATTTACACCGTTACATGTATAAATAAATGTTTATCAAAGGCTGTTTGAAATTGGTTTTAATATGAGACGGCACGCAGCCTAAACATCATAGCAATAAATCAAGATCCACACGGCCAGTCCGACAGCCTCTATCTAACTTGTTGTTTGAATAATACCGTCAGACTCTCAAACAACCAGGCATTGGAATGAAGTATCTCAATATAAATTCGTAAGGACTGCTGTTATATTGTATTATTTTTAGAACTTGATATATTATCAAATTAATACATATCACCGGCGTATCAGACGTGTTTTTTTTCTTTTTTCTTTTGCTGTTGTTAATTGTATCCAAATATTGCCCAGCATCTAATGCAGCCGTATGTATTTTGGAGATCCGACAGTCGTGAACAAAGGAACCGAATGAGTCTATGTTTACAAGGTACAATAATTGTTATTGATAATAAAATATTGAACACAAACACAATTATCATAAACAGTATAAATTTACGAAAAAATGCTTAACATATGTCGGCAGTTGTGTAGGATGTTCACATCATCTCCTTGTACCGCAGTCTTCAACATACATAAGCAACACACGATATACGTTGTCTTTAAGAAACGTTATTTTCTTCAATTATTTAAATAAACATTTACCAAGGAAGATGAAAGTTATCGCTACAAAATCATTGTCGTTGTGCGCCAAAAGTTTAGCCGATCAAGTTTACGCAAAATAAAACAGCCAGATATATGACTTTATCAATTCTGAATTAAAATGTGAGCAACTACGCAGTTGTTCATAAAGAAGTTGGCTTTTAAATACAAAAGTCCTGTATATATATATATATAT
>NC_068992.1:53374151-53375020 GCF_001194135.2 Octopus bimaculoides
ATATATATATATATACATATATGCATATGTGGGTACAGGACGTCATGAAACCTGTACAACTAAAAAATACGAAGTAGCAGTACATGGAATATGAACTATTTTTTTAGGACAACGAAAGACAAACGGAAAACAAGTCAAACAACATAAAGAACGACACTTCATCAGTTGTTGGCTGTTTTTCTACTCTCGTATTTCAAGCATTTAACAGCAATATACGCTTTCGATGAAACAGCTGCACCCGCAAAGCAAATTAAACAAAATTAGCGATTTTGTAGAGGATCAAAATTGGTAACACAAATAGGATGAGCTACTAGGCCTAAACGCGATTGTGGTGACGAACGCGTAAATCTCAAGCTTATACAGAAGACAGACAAGAAAACAAAACAGGAGACAGACAAGAACACAAGATAGGAGACAGACACGAACTCCCAGCTACAAGGGAGACAAAGGAAGAAACACAAGTTAGAAGAAAGAAGGGTGGCCGATGGTCACGTCGGAACCACGTGAACAAGGGAGGAGGAGTGAGCATCTGATTTGGCATAACCTTTTGTGGCATGCTTTTTAATGTCTTAATCCTTTATCCGTTTCCTCACTTACTATTATTTTCTATCATTTTGGTGCCTTCTAGCAGTTGAATTAGGGCTTTAGCTCTTATTTCTAAGCAGGCTGATGCTTTTTTTTTTTTTGCATCCTTTTGCCTCGGGCTACTTTTAAATTGTATAGCTATATAATGCTATTGAACCTGTGAACGGCCTATGTTACTGTTGTTAATATTATCAATTATAAATATTCACCAAAGTTGATATTAACAATAGTAGCATCTGACATCGAATGTAAACATTCGTACATTTTGCTCATATATATATATA
>NC_068992.1:53375030-53377463 GCF_001194135.2 Octopus bimaculoides
ATGTGCGTGTGTGTGTGTGTGTGCGTGTGTGTGCATTGACATATACACGTACTGACAAACATACATATGTGCAGCTTCTTTGTTGATAAATATATTACTATATGCACTCAGATTCTAATTTGTGCATGCATTTTTGTGTATATCTGACTATGTATGCCTATGTGAATGCCTAAGCATGTACATCACGTACATCTTTATGTGTGTGTGTGTTTGTGTGTGTGTGTGTGTCTTTTCATGTGTGTGTGTGTATGCGTGCGTGTGTGTGTGTATGTGTGTGTGTGTAAGCGTGTAAATGTGTTCGTGTGTAGGAAGAAAAAAGTAAAAGAGAGATATAGAGGTAAAGGTGGGAAATTTGAGAAACTTCTATATTGAAAATAATCTATGGATGTGAGTGTTTTTGGATTGTAAACTGTTACTTTAAAACAATTAACAACAAATTAATAAATTCCATTATTTGTATTTCTCTAGGGAGAATATGCCATTTTCTCCAGAATATGCAGGAACAGTTGATTACTTGTTTAGTATATTTTTGAAAATGATTTATCTTCATTTCTGAAGGTGTGCTTAGGAAAAGGTAAATTACGTGTGTCTGTTAATGCATTAGACTGTTTATCTCTTCTCACGGCATTTTGACTTCAAATAAATATTGATTTGTCTTTTAATTACTGAATATAATGTATATATATTTAAATATGTCTGTGTGTGTTTGAGAATGTGTGTATGAGCGTATGTGTGATTTTCTTTATGTATGCCCGAATGTTGTACATGTATGCATACGTGTACGCGTGTATTTATCATATACGTATGACATTTATCCAAAAACAAAACGATTTAGATACATACCTATACAAATGCACATGTATGTGAGTGTATGATTGTATGTATACAAATAAACATTTAAAAACATGTATATATGAATATATATGTAAATAACATGTGACAATTATTCTGTAGCCATGATGAAACTCTGAGTTTTTGATGCCGGGGCGCTCATTTTCATAGCATTCTTCGATGGTCAGATAACTGAAGAGATGGCGGCGTGGGTTTCAGCCCCGGTATCCGAAACTCGGAGTTTTACCATGGCTACCGAATAATTGTCACCTATTGTATACTGATAAATTCCTCTATTTACATAATATCGAGGTAGGTCTCTTACTTTCTTTTGTTGTCTTACCTTTTCTATCAATATATATATATATATATATACATGCGTACATACATTTAAGGAAATAGGGAAATACAATTGACATATATAGTTTTTAACATTATAATATATTATAATTATACTATAAAAAGATATAATATAACAAGTAATTAAAACAAATGTGTATCCTAGAATTTGTAACAAATTCATATTTATGCATATGAATCTCGTCAGGGAAATATTTGTCTAAAAAAAATAGGCAAAAATTTAATGTAAGGACTACTATATTATAACACAGACTCATTTAATCAGTCTAATAATAACTATCTTTTTTATTATTAAGTCGTCCTGACGAGATTCATATGCATAAATATGAATTTTTTTATAAATTCGTTAGTGGATATGAATCGAAAAACAAAATGTAGTATATATATTTGTTTTAATTATTTGTTATATTATACTATATTATATCCTTTTTATAGTATAATTATTTTATAATATAATTTTAATAAATATGCCAATGGCATCTCTGTTTCCATTAATATTTATATATTGAAATTATATCATTTTAAGTATTTCACTGAAGAACCAGTGAGAAGTAGATGCTTTCCCTCCAATTTAAGGAAATTATTTTTTCTTTGGATTGAATAGTAATTCTGTATGTGTGTGTGCATGTATATATATATATATATATATATATATATATATATATATATATATAGTAGGCGTCAGTCTAGCCAAAATTTTTCCCCTCTTTACCCTCTCCTTTTCTTTATTCTTATTGCTTTTCTTAACAAATTAGACATTTGCCCACTCCAGTATCTTATTCCTTCCTTTTTTGTGTTTTTGCCTTGGTTTTTTTTTTTCTCTCACTCTTTACTTTCCACTCATCTTTAGTCAAATCTGCCGGTTAACTTGAGATCTCTTGACGACAATGTTACCTTCATTTAACTAAGGTATCTTCGGCTGGATGTGTAGCATGTGGTGTACCCCTCCTTGAATAATTATTGCTTCTGAGGTTCTGCTATCTAGAAAACATATGTACCCTGAATTTTACCTGCTTGGGTTTCTATTCGCATACATAGTATCACTAATTGCTAACCGTGAACTAAGAAAATTATTTTTTACAGCTTATCAAACTTCGATATGAGAAAAACTCAGAACTTCCTACGCCTATATAATTACAATTGTTCCTGTAGATTTTGTTATACCTTCTACGGACTTCACGAAACTTACTAATTTCCGACATATGGATCCCTAGATCTTACTTTTACATATCACTATATATA
>NC_068992.1:53377494-53377737 GCF_001194135.2 Octopus bimaculoides
TATATATATAAACAGCTATATATATATGCTTTCGGTGCGAATGGTTTTGTTATACGGCGACGTATTTTACAATACTGTAAATAATAATGATGGTATTTTATATGAGCTTAAAGCTTATGGCGATTACCAAGCAATGACTAAGGAAAATAGTCTAATAACGGGACAAATAACCCCACGACATATATGCATATGTACACTTATATGTACATGTGTCTCTGTGTATGTGAAGCATGCATGAACGTT
>NC_068992.1:53377747-53381757 GCF_001194135.2 Octopus bimaculoides
TGTCTCTGTGTATGTGAAGCATGCATGAACGTTAGTGCGAATTATATGTACGTAATGGCTTCGACACAAACACACACACACATACATACACATATATGTATTCACACTGGTATTCAGCATACTCTTGTACACCAGAGCAATTTCACCATCAACATCATAAACATCACTATCATCATCATTATCATTATCATAAGTATCATCGCCATCGTCATCAACAGACCTTAGATGTTAATGCCTCAAATCCAAGAACCCATACTGTCTTATCTCCGGTTTTCTTGCCATCTAATTGCGTCTCTGAACAGGATGTCAATCCATAAGAGGATTAATCATTTGCAGCTTGGTACAGTGCAGTAACAGGAAATGAATTACGTTGCTTAAGAATACAATGCACCGCACGCTTCCAGAATCGAAATCATGATTTATCAGTTGCAAATGTAACACTCTAGACACTAAGCGCTTTCTCTACTGAAGTAACCCCGGGAGTAATAATTCCTGTTACAACATTTGTGTAAGCACCTTGAGTTGCGAATTACGTCATCGGATAGAAGGATGCTTGGGTTTTCATTTTCTTATGTGTCATGAACCACAGGTACCAACTTCGTCATTGTCACCCCAAACATATTGATAGTATACATATATAGCTTATAAATAATTATCTGGACTGTTGCTATAGTAACAAAGCTAAGTGTTTGTAGCGGAGAAGACTTTGTATAAAGTAATCACGGCCCAGGCAGTGTTTCGAAACTGGATGGATTACGCCTACCTTCCAAGTAAAAAATGGCTTCTGTGACAAGTTACCCCGTATTATCTGCCCATTATTTCGGTTTAACTTTATACACAAGGTGTTTGCCGAATCCAGCGAACATTTTCCAAATGATCTGCTCTGTTGTATTTTTTCCGATATCTGAGAGAAATGAACAGAAGACTAAAGAATACAAGCATGTCTGCTACCACAAAGAAATACTTAAATAATTCTTAACAGTTACTAACTTTCGTTTGCAAGAGAGAAGATATTTTGGTTAAATGTCGATTAGAAATCAACATAGACTTCGGGATTAAATTCATTGTTTAATCAACCAAGTATAAAGCTATATAACAATCACAATATCTCGTATACCACTACGTAGTCGATGCTATAGTTTAATTCGAACGCATAGAAAAATACAAACTTGCTATTAACATGTGGAAGTTAACATCGATTTTTCCCTTGATCTAACAGAAATAGAAGCAATATCAATTGTTCTTATGTTTACTTTTCATTTCACATCTACAGGCACTCACACAGTCTAGATATTGAAACAGAAATAACACAGGCAAACATTCGCCACATTTTCACTATTTTCATATCAGCGACAATTATTACAGAATAGTTTCAGTTGACCATTGTTTATTTTACTTTAATACAGAAATATAAATACACTGATGAACACTGAACTAAAACTTGCGCTGCCTTCGTATTTGTTTTTACTCTTCTGGGAGTTATACTTCTCTCTCTTATTTACATAAAATGTATAACGCCGGTCTAAAAGATTTACACTGGAAAATTTCGTCGCTTTATGTTTCTGAGATTAATCCAGACTGTGTTAAATTAATTAATTACTTGACAACATATTACGTCATGAAAGCACATGACCACGCAAGATCGTGTTTTCGATTTCCAGACTGAGCGCTGTATTGTGTACCTGCGCAAAAGACTTCATTCCCTGTTGTCTCAGTTCATTCAGTCGTAAATAAATAATTTGGAGGAACATTTTTTAATCTCGGCCACTTATAGTCTATGAAACCGGGCAACCGGCTCTTGGAGTACCAGGACTCATATTTACTTAATACCTACTTCAATACATGCTTAATATATTAGGTCATATAATTGTACAAAACTTCTTTCTTGTTAGAGTAACGTTAATTTGAAATTATTTTGTTTTACTTTTTCTGTAGGCATAGAAATTAATATAGGTTATGATATTCGGAAATACCGTCATCAATTATTCGTACTCTAATGCATATTAAATATCATCTATGTGGAATGGAATTAGAAAATACATATTTTCTGTTACCATTCGTAAAACGTTTCTTATATACCACCTATGCAGAAAACATAATCTTATAAATGCTCTTTTAGGAGACCAACTGTAGATATTGAGTTCATAGAGTTTTACCGAGGTGAGTAAAATTGTTGGGCTTTAATTCTCTCCAACTCTAACTTTAAGTGAAGGTGACTTCAACGCTTCATTATTGCAAACTGGTAGTCAATATCACGGTGTTACTTCCAGCGGCAATTATTTATAGCAAGGAAAAATGAGACCTTTAAGTAACGAAAAAATGCAATACCTGGAATACGATAGTCGAAGCAGTTTTTTTAAAATTTTTTGACAGACTGAACACTGCCACACTCTAATCTTAGTCTTTTTACATTATTGAGCAGTAATTATTCATTCAATTGCATAAACGTATTGATTTCTTGCATTGAGCTCAAAGCCGAGAATTTATAACTGTCCATTATTATATAAAATATCATATTACTGATACTTTTTATCGATGAAATCCAAAAGCGACAATGGTGAAATTTGAAATCTGAGTATGCTAAATAACGGATAGTATTTTGTGTGGCGCTATACCAAGTTTATTATCCACTGCCCATTTCCATTATCTCATCTGTTAACATTCATAAAATATGGGGATCTAGTCTAGACATGTGAATACATTCATAAAATATGGGGATCTAGTCTAGACATGTGAAAATAAAATTTCATGCATAGGTTTTGATTGCATTTTGATTTTCCTTTGTTTTTTTCCTATTTTTACTTTGAAGTCTTTTTAGAGACGAATACTTGAAAACTTTCACGACACAGCGGTTTACTTGCATTCACTTTGCACCCGTACTTTTTTCTGCTATTTTTTCAAATACGTCTGTCATTACATCAGAATATTAATAGAGTTTCCAATCATCGCAAAAATACTTTTTTTTTTTTTTTTGCCGAGATTAATTTTCACTGATAATATTTCAAACGATTTTTTTTTCTCTCATAGCAGTCGCATATTAAATGTTTAATTGCTCAGTAATCCTAATTTTTTAGAATTTTTCCATTCTTGAATGTTCTAATTTGTGTTTTGTGCATCAGAGAGAAATTGTGTGTTATTTCATTTACAAAAATATGCAGTAAAGTGAGGAAGAGACACAGAAACCGCAGACAGAACGAATCTAGTTTACTGTTTGATTCCCAGTCGTAGATATCTCACTTCACTTACAATATTAATTTCGTCGGATTTATATTCAATTCAAAGAGAGTGATTTCTCGTTGATATATATATCTAATCATGCAAAATCAAATAACTGTCCCTAGTTACTGCGCTAGTTGAGGTGTCATCAATAAATATTTATACTTTTAATGTGTCTGGAAAACATGTAAAGTTTTATCTAGTTAAACAAGTCTTGCTGTAAAATAGTATAAACTCTATTACTATGTATAGAAACTTTACTATTAACGTAACATAAGCCTAATCAGTAAAATACCAGTCTGGTTCCTTATATATGCTAATTGCTGGTTTTACGTTCCCCTTAAATTGCATACAAACTCAATTACTTAAGGCTTTTATTTCCATTTTATTTCGAGTATGCAATCCATCGAACGTGGTCATACTGGAGCAAGGATTCAAGACATATTGTAGTCAGTTATATCAGCCATAGAACATATTATTTCTGTTTCGAAATTATTTATCGATTTCTATTTATGAAAACGTTGGATATCGTTTTTGACATAAAGGAGCTGAATATGACACACCGTTTTTCATTGATAAACATGAAAACAGAGATAAATATAAACAGAAATACGAGAACATACACACACACACAAACACACACACACACACACACACACATACACACACACACACGTGCACACACACATACTCACGCTCACACATATATGTATATATGTGTGAGCATCTAATAGCTTATATTTATAACTAAGTATATTATCTATGAATATATATGTATATATGTTTACACACAC
>NC_068992.1:53381767-53384454 GCF_001194135.2 Octopus bimaculoides
GTGTGTGTGTGTGTGTGTGTGTGTGTGTGTGTGTGTGTATTATATGTGTGATCGTGTGTATATATGTGTTTGTGTATGTATGTAGGTGTGTATGTATGTTTCTATTTAAGCGGGAATGAAAAAAATACGTACAATTCAAATATTGGTGGCACTCTCAGATTCATAGCTGTTTTATAACGCTGTGACCTAGCAGTGTAGCATGAATAGTCAACTTGTATATATTATACATTCTATTTGGCATTTAAAGCAGTGATATCTGTCGGCATTATTTTTTTTCATACCCATACGAAGCCTGCAGCTGAGTTATAATTTTGTTAATATCCACAATGATACCTGGGCCGCCAAATGGTTTGTCTTGTAGGGTGTGCTAAGAATGTCTTTTACCGGTGCTGTCAGTATTAACCATGTCGAAATTGTTGAACGTGGAGCAGTATTCCATCTGTAGAAAGTCAACCAGGTTTTCTGCACCACTGTGTAATACCATCTGTTAGCGGCCCAAAAGATGATACAACGACCTTAAGCTTTCTGGCGGATAGGAACAACATTTTGCGATTCATTTTTATTTTGTCAATCGATCACTTTTCTTGGACAGTCGATGCAGTTTTGAAGATAATGTTTCTTTAATTCCAATAAAGATTTATCTGTCAAGTGTGGATGTTGCAGCTGGCAATATTTTAACCAGTTAAGGCGGCGATCTACCAGAAACGTTAGCACAACGGACGTAATACTTAGCGGTATTTCGTTGGTCTTTATGTTCTGAGTTCAAATTCCACTGAGTATAAAGGCCGGGTGAAATGTTGTGCGGTATATCATCTTTCTTCACGTTTCTGAGTTCAAATTCCGCAGAAGTCGACTTTGCCTTTCATCCTTTCGGAGTCGATAAATTAAGTGCCAGTTGCGTACTGGGATCGATCTAATCGATTGGACCCACCCCAAAAATTTCGGGCCTCTTGCCTAAAATAGAAAAGAATATTTTAGGCAGTTGATTATTTTCTCCGATTAATCCTTCTTATTTTTCTTATAAGTGCTCTTGTGTTACATGAGAATCTGCAGTTTTAGTCATGAAACGAGTGTGGTATGAACATTTATTTGTGGCAATGTCCAGAAATAGGTGCCGGGTTATATTCGTGCTGTTTTGAGTAAGAGAGTGAATGAAAGTCCAATGAATGAGTAAAATATCTTGGGTGATTGCCTTCCAGTAAGAATTGCTAAGATCCATGACATCAAAAGGCTGTACTGGAACGATATCGTTCTGCGTCACGTTTGGTTTCCAAAACCGCAACCAGCACAGAACCATATTGTAGTCAGAAAGGAAAGGTTTTCTTTCCACCGTAATATTATGGAAAGCATCAGTATAGTTACTAAACTCTAACACCAATGTGTTTTTGTTGAATCTCGTTGGCACAGGAACGATTTCGGGACAGGAAAAATTCGTTCATGAATTGGAAATGCGATTCCACTGCTGCTGTTTGAGGTTGAAATACACACACTGTCTTCCAGTTTTGAGTAGACCAGTCAGCAGAGGGAAAATTTAAGTCACCCATTATTAATACTTACACACACACACACACACACATATATATATTTATATATTGCCCATAGATAACAAACGTTCTTATGACGCCCACAAAACTGAGTAATAATATCTGCATTGGAGCTATCAACATCACTTTATTTTATCACGCAAATAAGTGCCGTTGACCCATCAGTTATCCAGAAGTTTTCTTATCCTACCTAAATCTATAAAGTGTTATAATAAGCTCATCCTTCTGAGAAATTTATTCTATTTCAATCTTAGAACAGTTTCTGATCGTAAATGTTTCATTCTGCATGTCTCTATTTAAGAATATTGGTCCCATTGCAATAAATACCAACATAATTTCCATCAATGCTAAATTTCGATAAGAAAGTTCAACATCCCTAAGGAATATATATCCTGTATTGTGTTAAACATCCTTGAAATATGGACGACAGTTTAACGCCTCGTACTATATAATTACACTATAATTGAAAGCTGTGAGGAACGCTATCTCTTACAGGCAGACAATTCAACAAGATTATACTCCCAATTTCTTTTTTCGATCTTCTATATCATTACATCATTTTCTTTATAATTAATTTACTAAAGGTTTTGTTAATAAGAATCTGTTAAGGATGAAATCTATCTTTGGGGGATATTATAATGATCTATTGTTCATCTATCCACTAAACATTCCAATATATAATACAAGCAGAGAAAACAGATCAACATTCCACTGTGGCATAATTCAGTATGCCATAAATCTATCCAGTATAGCTAGAAGTGCTTCGATAAATCGATAGTTTGATATTTATGTCTTTATCTCAGTGTTATCATTCTGTCCACACTGCTATCTTATCCAATTACTGTGTGATACGCGTCTTTCAAGAGAACCAGAATATCCCGGACGAAATGCAGACTTACAATTACTCTAAATACGCAAAGAAATGTTTACCCACGGGCAGGGAACACAATTTAATGAACTCCAGTGAGAAAATTGCTCTTAATATAGCATAGCCTTATATCATAACGAATAATTACGGTTCGTAGTGTTATCGGCACTGGTACTATCTAGTGATGTCAAACGTTGACAAGATACATGCACAAACACACACACACACGCGCGCCTGCACGTATGTATATACATATATAATTATATACATATATA
>NC_068992.1:53384647-53386020 GCF_001194135.2 Octopus bimaculoides
ACATTATATATACACATACATTATATATACACATACATTATATATATATATGTATATATGTATTGATACTATTAGTTCTATGATCTCTTTAACAGACCGGAGAACCCTTGTAAGTAATGTCTACGATTCGGTGTCGATATTTTACTGTAGCATTTTGGTTTAACGGACGTGCTGGAAGCTCTTTGAAAATCATGAACATCAATACTTGCCGTTCTTTAAATCTGATACATTGAATTTTTGTCAGAAACAGATATTACACTTGTTGTTGTTGTTGTCGTTCTCGTTGTTGTTGTTGCAAAGCATTTATAAATAACAGAAACGATTGAAACACTAGATTCATTTGATTGGGCATAAAGTATTCTAATCAATAGCTGTACGTGATGTTGTGGCATATATAACATTCCTAACGTCAAAAGTATTAGAAAATCGATTCAACAGTCTGTCGAATAGATTCTAATTCTTGTATTTGACAGACGAAGCTGATCTAGCGTCTTTATTTCTGATTGACACTAATACTGGAGCCGAAAACCTTCGAAAAGTAGCATAACTGTCACTTGTACGCGAGTGCAAACTGACAGAATGTCCGCTTTTACCTATTATTTTGGGGTTCCATTTAGCCACGAGATGGAGTAAATAACATATAGGTTTTCACATCATTGACTCGGAAGATCACTCAGGATATTATATGGAGGGAGATAGCACTGAACCAGAGCTCAACTGCTACTCGATACTTTGTGAATAGATTCTGTTATCAAGAAAGAAAGTGCAATACTTTGCTCAATGGTAATTGATACAGTCGATCCAAGAATCGGAACCACAGTTTTTCTTTTTCTTTTTCATCCTAATCACAACAACCACGACAATATGCAACAGAAGCGAAGTAGCGTTTAATGTGTTGAGGCTGGGGTTATAATTGTTTTCAGAGTATAATAAAGTCTATGTTGAATATAGGAGTATATAACAGGATTGTAGCCTGCAGTGAGGTATAATGATGCAGTGTGTTATGAATTTATAAAGTGTACAGTAATAAGGTTTCGTAAACCTCTTCAGAGGAAGGGTGTCGAATGCGTATGAGATTTGCTACACATTTTCAAATGTACTATCATATTCACATTCAAAAATCGTATTTGAAAATTCCTATTTCGACTGATTTGTCTTTGTCCTTTTACTACTTTGAGGTCGGTGATTAACTGTTGTTGTTGTTGGCACTCCGTCGCATACGACGTCGAGGGTTCCAGTTGATCCGATCAACGGAACAGCCTGCTCGTGAAATATATATATATATATATAGTTAATAAATTGAATTTAGTTGAGTTTTTACCTGCAAATTTGGATTTCTATCCTTAATAATATTATATATATATATATATATA
>NC_068992.1:53386612-53387810 GCF_001194135.2 Octopus bimaculoides
TGTGTGTGTGTGTGTGTGTGTGTGTGTGTGTGTGTGTGTGTGTGTATATACATTGCAGACGTATGTGTGTATGTATGCACGCGTTTCTGTGTATTAGTGTATTACTGCTGCAATTACTATAAGGCCTTTCTTCTGCCGTTCCAACGATCCTACCAGCTCACTGCCCTAAATGTTTCACTAATTACACCAACTCCTGATATTCATAGCGATTCAATCATATATCTGCCGATTATATCCATTCCGTTCATTCTTGTCATGTCAAAGACCTTAGCGAGGATCAGAAACAAGAAAAATAGAACATTTTCAGCAGTTTAATTTTATCGGTAATGGCTCCGTTGATATAGGGAGGTTTGAAGAAAATAAGCAAATGAAAGTAAAATAAATAGGACCAGGTTTATAACTGCTGTTATTGCATGCTTTGCGTTATTGTTTTCGTTTCTGTACAAATCAGGAGATTTATCTCTTTAGCTGCTGTTCTTTCCCTCGCTCTTGCTTTTGTTTCGCTACTGCTGCTGTTTTCTGATTCTTTGTTGTGGTTGATGGTTGATCTTATTATTGATGTTGTTTTTACTCCTGTTCCTGTTGTTATTCTTGCTGCTGTTCCTTGTGTGGTAGTCATGGTGGTGTCATCCAGTGGAACTGATAATGTCCAAAATGTTGTTGTTGCTATTGGTGCAACTGGTAATGGGGCTGGATGGTGTTTCCTTCGTTAGTATTGATGCAGTCGCTTCCATCGTTGATTCTGCAATGTTGTTTCAAATCCCTGCTGTTTTTGTTTACGTTGTCCCAGCTTCCATTGGTTAATATTCAAGTTTTTTTTGTTCTTTTTTGCTGTTGCAACTCTCAATATTCATCTTGTTCCAATAAGCAGATCGATAATAATAAAAAAAAAAGATATAAACTACCCATGACGTTGCATTTTTATTTATGTGATGTTGACATATAGATGTCCTTCATTATTCTTCAAGCGAGATGGTCGGGATATCACAAATATTTTACTCTCATTTTTAGCAATTAGAGCGAACCCGTAGAGGTTTCCTCAGCGTCATCATCATCGTTGATGTCATTGTTGTTGTTATTGTTGCTTTTGCTATTGTTTTTGTTGCTGTTGTTGTTGTTGTTATAATTGTTGTTGTTGCTCTTTTCGCTGTTATTGTTGAAGTAGATGGTATGCTTGGTATTTTGCTGATGTCAGTAC
>NC_068992.1:53387960-53390893 GCF_001194135.2 Octopus bimaculoides
CGCTGTTATTGTTGAAGTAGATGGTATGCTTGGTATTTTGCTGATGTCAGTACTAATGCAGCTGCATCAATTGTATAATCGATATTTCTATACTAATATCTAGATGCAACCCCGAACTACATCGTACAATATCACTGCAACAACATGCAGTTTGTTGCGCTACATTAATGCGATGCGTTAAATATAGTGCTATCGCTAGCTAGATATATTTTTTTACTTAGAAGCCTTCTCATCTGCGGAATGCACATGCATGTTATTCCATCGCTTTCGACGAAGACTATTTAACTGTTCAGAGATCCGAACTACCAGCTAATTGAATGTGTACACTTAGATAATTTTCCAGATAGAATCATTGTAGTAGAATATCTTTTATCTTTTACTTGTTTCGGTCATTAGCGTGTGGCCATGTTGGGGCACCACCTTGAAATTTTAGTCGAATGAGTCGATCCCAGTACTGTTATTTTTTAAAACTTGAGACTAATTCCATCGAATGTTATGGTCGAACCGGTGAGTTGCGGGTACATAAACACACCGACACCGGTTGTCAAGCGTTGTTGGGGAACAAACACAGGCACAAAGACACAAATACACGTACACGCCTATCTGTATACGACGGAATTCGTGCAATTTCCGGCTACCAAATTCATAAGGCTTTGGTCGACTTGAATCTATAGCAGAAGGCATTTGCCCAAAGCGTCACGAAGTGGGACAGATACCGGTACCATGTGATTGGGAAGCATGCTTCTTACCACACAGCCGCGCCTGTGAAAAGGATTCACTCAACTTTTGTATTACTGCTACGATCTCACGGATGGGTACTTTTTCAATTTCTATTTATTTAATTTCACTTACAAATATTGGTCGATGAGGGGATACACTAAAATAAAATTGCTCATCAGGCCATGCAGTGAGATTGAACTTGGACTTCCGCACTTTCAAACAAATATTTTCTCCACTTTGTCAATTTGCGTTTATGAGCGTAATAACACACATATGCAGAAACATACAAACTCTGACACATACACACAAACACAAACACACACACATGCATACACAAAACAAACATACAAGAATATGCATGTGTCACAGATACATACGCACAACACAAAGAGATATATGTGGGCATTTGTGCGTGTGTGCATGCGCGCTTGATTTAGGAATGAGTGACATAGAATTCGATACATAAAGTATTTATATTTTTATTGACCGCGAAACCAATCAAACTAATTGAGATGAAAACTTTGAATCTGTAAATAACGAAAAGATCGAACATTTCAGAACCATCTCGAAAATTACCGCTATGGTGATATGATCAAAAATGCCCAACTCCCATTAGCTGATATATAGAAGAAGAAAAAATACGTAAACATACTCACATAATTATCTACGGAAGCATATATATATGTATGTATGTATGTATAAGCATGAAATAATATATCTTACTGAGAATAAAATAAAATCGACATATAATTTTAAAGTCAATGTAAAGAGTATCAAATTGATGTACAGTTATCCTAACATCACCAGTCCTTTAGCAAGGCGTAAGAGTAACAAATTAAACATATAAGCTTATTGTTGTTGGCACTCCGTCGCTTACGACGTCGAGGGTTCCAGTTAATCCGATCAACGGAAAAGCTTGCTCATGAAATTAACGTGCAAGTGGCTGAGCACTCCACAGACACGTGTACCCTTAACATAGTTCTCGGGATATTCAGCGTGATACAGTGTGACAAGGCTGACCCTTTGAATTACAGGCACAACAGAAACAGGAAGTAAGAGTGAGAGAAAGTTGTGGTGAAAGAGTACAGCAGGATTCGCCTCCATCCCGTGCCGGAGCCTCTAGAAATTTTAGGTGTTTTCGCTCAATAAACACTCACAACGCACGGTCTGAGAATCGAAACCGCGATCCTATGACCGCGAGTCCGCTACCCTAACCACTGGGCCATTGCGCCTCCAAACATATAAGCACACAACATTCATTTCCACCAAGCATGCGACTTGCCATTAACGCTTGTCCGCTTAATCTGCGAATATTTGGAATGCTAATATTTCAAGAAATTATGCTGACGGTAGCGACAGAACCATTAAGATCCCATACAATCTGTGCATGTTTTTCCTCGTCGATAGAGAAACAAGAGGTTCAACAATGCCCTCTAAATATAATCGGAACTTGAAAGAGGGATCTAACTGCAAAATTTGACAGGTCATTTATCGAAATCGTGTTCAAATGAATACTTACTTTCTCTCTGGCAGCTAGAGATTTATAGTATACAAATGCAGTTAATTGATTTGCTACAATGCATACTCGAATCCGTCTTTCTTCAGCCAAAAAAATGGGAGTACATTCTTCAGATCTCTATGTTGCCTACTAGTTAGTTCATTATACAAGCTGATATATTCAATCATAGGTCACAAGAAAGTCATTCATCATCTACACATGCTTATTTTCAGACCACTTCCATTTCTTGGACCCTGCAATTCAAATTTGTGAGGTGATACTTCTCACTATAATCCCGCGCATTCACACGCAGTCAATTAATTGCAACACCTAAATTTGCTTTGAATCATTGGCTTATAATATGATCATATCAACAATTTATTTTAACGTTTGAAAAATTATCAACATATGCACCCCTCACTTAGGAAAAAACGTAATACAGTGCAAAAGAAATAATAAATTTATGATAGATTCGCTGCCAAATAAGAGCAAGCAAATTTGAATTTCGTGCGTCTCAGAAGGAGACATCCTTGAAACACTGAGATGAAAATTTTCCTGCTGATAACACAAACTCTTCAAAATTTATGCATATATAAATCGATTCCTTTAGAGGAAAATATAAACTGAACTATACCATATATATATATACATATATATTTATATATATATATATATATATATATATATATGTGTATGTATGTGTGTGTATGTGTGT
>NC_068992.1:53392204-53396101 GCF_001194135.2 Octopus bimaculoides
TATATATATATATACACACAACAGGAAAATATATGAAAGAATATGAGAAATGGTGAATAGATACGCACATATATATGTATGTATTTATATTCTGTTTGTCTTTTATTCTTCCCTTAAATTCGATCGCTATTTAAAGCTCGAACATGTATACAAATGTGGGGCGTTTGTACTCGTAAGTACACAATTGCTACGATACCCAAGTATATCCGTGTACATATATATCAACGTTTATATGCAATTTCTTACATGGGTACTTCACTCTCTATTCAACCATCAATTTGTGGGACTATTCGTGTGCATTTATAACCATGGAAGTGACCACGTAAGCACATCCGAGTATAGATAAATAGATAGATAGATAGAGAGATAGATAGATAGAGAGAGAGAGAGAGAGAGAGAGAGAGATAGATAGATAGATAGATAGATAGATAGATAGATAGATAGATAGATAGATAGATAGATAGATAGGTGCAGGCGTGGCTGTGTGGTAAGAAGCTTCCTTCCCAACCACATGTTTTCGGGTTCAGTCCTACTGCTTCGCACCTTGGGTAAGTGTCCCCTACTATATCCATGGTCCGACCAAATCCTTGTTAGTAGATTTGGTAGACGGAAACTGAAAGAAGCTTGTCGTATATATATATATATATATATATATTAGTGTGTGTGTGTGTGTGTGTGTGTTTGTGTATTTGTGGTTGTCCTCCTACCATCACTTGAAAACCGATGTTGGTGTGTTTACGTCCCGTGACTTAGCGGCTCGGGAAAAGAGCCCGATAGAATAAGTACTGGACTTACAAAGAATAATAAGTCCAGGGGTCAATTTGTTCGGCTAAAGGTGGTGCTCTAGCATGGACCTGTCAAATGATTGAAACAAATAAAAGCATAAAAGAATATATATATACGTAGTTATCTTGAGTGACATATAACGTCAGTGTATATTTGGGGAATATAATTGTTGGTATATTAGGGGATAAACAACCGTGTGTTGGTCTAAATTTCCTATAAACTATGTATAACGGGATATTTTAAAAGCACTTTTCACAGCACCGCATAAGCATTTTTCGGGACAGCTTGAGAATGTTTAAAATTTCACTCGGAGTTTATGGATTGATTTCAGATTTTAAAGAATGAATTGTTTTAAAAGCTTGGATCTTTTTTCTTGTCCGAGTATTTTTAGATATATCCTTCTGCACAGTATTTTGGAAAAGTGTATGGTGCCTCAATCCCCAGTAGAATAAAATTGTGAGTCAATTTTGTTTGATGGGGCCGATCATGTTCAGGATCGACAGACTAAATCTGTTATCAGATATAAGACCACCACATGCCTCTCGACTTCGTTTTACAGACTTCAGTCAGTTCCAAGCAGTTGGAATATCTCCCCTATTCAGGTTATTTCCTTCCTTTTTCACTTACCATATACACAGATCCCGAAAAAGTTCTATAGGTATTGCCATTCCTTCTCTGAATAAATCAGAGATAATGTATCTCGAAAATTTTATCAATCCTAGATCAATATGTCTGCGCGAGAAATCATTATATTGATACCGTGTTGGTTGCTAATAAGTTTCTTCCTAACATATACAAAGAAAGAGGAGCGGAGAAATGTGAAACCTCTGCCTAAAAATATTATTCTGTAGCAATCAATTCTCCTGTAATATTAAACCATATCACTCATGTACAATGCAATAACATTATTAAATGTTATCTTTGATTTTCTGTGCTTTTATGTTTTTTTTTAATTTTTGTTTTGCTCTAGTGTTCCTGTTATTCATATTAATTTCATAGTGAGCAAAAACTAATTACAGCATGTTCTTTAACATTATTGGAACACATTCTCAGCTTTTCATTTCATCTCGCTCACTCTTATCAAAGTTATAATTATTAAACTGACTCTGTATGAAGATTACTCTAGTATTATCACGCATAATATCTACAAATCATGTTATGGGACCAACAGGAAAAATCACTGCGTCGTCCCACTACCTTATAGCATCAGCAGCCAAATTTCCTGCACACCACACCCTCAAATCGTAAACAAAAATGAGGTATCTATGGCGTAATATAATCCTATATTTGATTTTTAAAATTACTGTTTGTCAATGATGCAATGCTTTTTATCCAAGAACGATTCGATTAGTGCTGAATTAGGTCTAAACAGCAACAACAACAAATAATTCCATTTGCTCATATGAGTTTTTTTAATCAACTTCTCATCCGCCTTTTTCTATTTATACGCCATATTGAATTTCCTTCTTGATTATTTATGAAGACAGAGAATTGCAAATGAAGGGATATGGACGTTAGTCAGTTTTATTGACACCAATATCCTAGGATTTTACAGAGAGATATATTTTTACTGATTCAACAGGGGATAAAAGGCAAACTGTCAACTGTAGCAGGGTTTAACCTTTCGATGTTTAAGTAGAACAGATGATAAATGCAGAACGTTAAACTATCTCCAAATCTGAAATAATAATTAGGTCACAATAAGCGACTAAAACATTAGAAAAGTGAATTAAGCAAAGGTACTGGATTACCGTCGATGTAGATTATGAGGATTTAATTTCTCGATGAAGATAATTAACAGAATCTTGAGAGTTTTCAGAAGCAATGGTGAAAGATTCTATACCATGATACCACGAGGAATACAACAGATCTCTTCATTGCGAAGCAAATTCTGGAACATTTGATTAGACTATGCAATGGGCATAAGGAAATTAAAGTTATAAAAAATAATAATAATAATAAAGTAGTGACAATTCTGAGCTATTTAACGGATCTAGGTGATTTAATTTTTCTTTTGTGCGATCATTTTTTATATACATATATACGTACACATACACACACACACATATATATCTATATATGTATGTATGTAAATATATATATGTATATATACACGCACATCTACATAAGTAGCACATATATGCATGCATAAACACATAAATATATATGTATATGGGTAACAGTTAGTTGGAAAATACTACATAGTGAACAGGGAACTCACAACGTGGAGGACAGGAGACAGACTAGAAGTCGGGCAGGTTGTTGGGTGGGAAGTCGGAAAGTGCGGTATGTGGAAGTATAAGTGGGTGTGCAGACGCGTTTATATAGTTTTGCGTGCATGTGTATATTGAGGCGAGTGTGCGCTTCTATACACGGGCGCGAATGCGCACGTCCGCACACACATGCGCACACACGCTTGGACGGACACGCACGCGCACAGAAGTACACGCATACACACACATGTGTATTCATTCATATGTACATATGTATATTCGTATGCATGTGCGCATGCATACCAATGTGTGCGCACACATGTGCACATGTGCATTCGCATGGTATAAGGATAAGGGTAGCTCTGTATCCTGCGACCCTTGAGAGACAAGATCCTTCTAGAAGGCACAAGCCTCCAACTGCCAGCACTGCTCCGCGAATGACTGCATATCCTCGAACAAACCGCATTATCCATCAACAAGAAATATGATTTATCGTATTGTTGCCACCAGAGATATGCCCTTCTGGCAAATCAAACCTCTTACCGATGATAACCCGGATATGCCACCATAGCACCAGCTGCTCCTTTGCACCGCCAGTACCAAGGTCAGCGTTACCCATATACCAGCATAAAACTACGACACCGTGTGACCTTCCACAACCAATCGTAGCCCACAAAACGGTAATAACAATCAACTTCTATCATTCAAATTCAAAATGGCTGACGACTAGCATCACACTTGAAACTCAAGAGGACCAACGAATTTGAATCAAACTGTTTTGATTTAGACATACAACTCCCAATAAATTGATCGAGTTCCCTTCTTTCTCGTTTCCCCTCACTCGTTTACACACAAAGACACATATATATGTATATATTTATCTATGTATGTAATAAAT
>NC_068992.1:53396403-53415440 GCF_001194135.2 Octopus bimaculoides
ATACATATTTTCTCGTATATTTTTCAACTTGTATGGCAGTCAATAGCATCATCTGTTTAGTGAATGCGATATTTCTAGTTTATTATCTTTTGTTCACCTGCTAGAGAGCTTTACGCTGGAGGGGCACAGCCAGGAATAACCTTTCGAAGAAATCTATCATTTTGAAATTTGAATGTAGCTATGGATGTGAAATGCGTTGTATATTTTCTTTTATTGTCGATTGAAGCTGGCCTAATTGTGATAAAATCTGTTATGGGAAAGTTTTAAATCATTGTAAATCATCCAATGCTAAGTTGTACGGAATTTCAGTCTTTCTTTTTATTGTTATTTAAATATTATCAGGGGTATAAGTTTTGTAATATATTTTCCCTACCGTGAAAATTGAGATGCTTTGTCAAGAAGTACTTCCAAACGGTTTAACCAAGAAACGCTGTCTAAAATATTCATGCTGTTCATTGTCTCATACAGAAAATGTTCTTTGTTTATTTGCAGATTTTAATCAGCAGATAAGATTATAATTTTATTATACTGAATTTTGAAATTATATTATACTGAACTTTTATTATACTGAACATTGATATAAATTATGGAAAGGATAGGAACTTGCAGAGATCTCTAGGGAACGCATTTCTTCTTTATTGCCGATGATTCTACATTCGTCATTATAAAATCTCGTAGTAATCATTTGTAGGTCAAAAGCTATATTATCCATTGTAGGAATTGCCCATGGATATCAAAGTTCGATAAATTTCTGAGTAGAAGTGTTCAATCAGCTGCATTAATGTTTTCTGAATCTAAATAACAGTTTTATACAAAATTTGATGTATATCATGTATAAAGATAAAGCTGTACGATTCTATGAATTATATCACTCTCAACGTTTTGTTGCTTATATCTGATAAAACGGTCAAGTTACCTGGACGCATTTCAGTACATAATTTATGTTCTGACTTCAAATTCCTCTGAGACTGACATATTTTTATACCTCTGTGATCTATAAAGTAAGTACCACTAGTATACTGTATATTTAATTGCTTGTTCCCCAAATATGTGGGCACATAGCTTCACATTTCTCCGTTCCTCTTTCACTGGGACTGAACCAGAAACCATGTGGTTAGGAAGCGAACTTCTTACCACACAACTACCTCTGTGCCTTTTCATTGTAATTGTTTTTTTTTTTTTTTTAGAGACTGCATCAAGTACTACTCTAAGAAATGTTTTTCTTTCTTAAAGACATTAAGATTTATATCTTAAAAGACATTCGATACAGGAAATCTGTATCCCTTCGTCTTTTACATATAGCATGCGAGAATTCTTCCTCTACCATTTGAATGTATTTCTTCGCTTTTTTTTTATTTTGTACAGCGAATGGTAGTAACCTTGTGTACTATCTTTCCTTATTATTTGAAATTCTATCCAATATTTTTCTGTTGCACTTTGTGGAAACAATAATGGATTTTAGTGAAATTATGGGTTATTTCCATAAGTCCATACTGTCAAGAATAATGACACAATAGAATTCCTAACGATCCAGCGTTCTTTTCTAAACTAGTACATTAGATAGAACGATATTTTTACCGTAAAGTAAGGCTGCTTTTAAGAACATACAGTAGAATGCGTTGTGGTTATTGCTGACTGGAAAAGCGAGCATCGTTTTATATTCTCTGTCCAGATCTTCGAAACACTTTACGAGTAAACTGGCATCCATTTCACCTAAAAGTCATTCAGTTGATAATATATTGGTAAAAGATATGTTTATTCCCAATTTGAGCCAAATTAGGGTTCACAGTTGAAGGATATGATGTGAGTAACATTATTATTGACAAGAACTTGTTTTTACTTCCGTTTTTTTTCCCAAAGTATTGTTGAAAATATCGATACCAAAATGGGATTACTTGTCCATTTCGATTATTATGAAGCGGCGATACATTTTGCAATACACTGAAGAATTTGCAGTAATTTTTTTGTTATATGATATTTATTTATTCATTTTATAATTTTTTTTTGTATTGTGGTGGCTATTGTTTAGCCACAACGTCATCCTTGGCGAGTACATCAATAGTTATAAACATTCCATTTGTGACCTATTTTATAACAGATATTGTAGAACGCACATTCTGTGTCCTCATGAATGTGTGTGCGTGTGTGCGTGCGTGCGTGCGTAAAGTCAGTGAGCTGGGCAATTCGTCCGTCTTTAGGTCTAACATCAAATCCTACAGAGGAGCTTTGTCATTCGAAATCGGTAAACTAAGAACTAGTTGAGCACTGAGGTCGATGTAATTGACTTGCGCCCTCCTCTCAAAAGAATTTCAGGTCTTGTACCTATGCTAGAGATGATTATATGAGTATATACTTGCGTGTGTGTGTGAGTGAGTTTGTGTACGTGTGCGGTCTATGTGCATGCAAGTATTATGCATGCATGCATGTATCTATCTATCTATCTATCTATCTATCTATCTATCGATCGATCGATCTATGTGATTTGTAGGAGGAAATGCTTAAGTCGTGCAAACCTGGTCAGCCATCAAAGAAGTCACAGGAATCACTTTTGAATTGTGATACGGCTATTGTTCACAACAGAACCTGTGCAACCTGTGAAAATACGTACCGTTCAGTTGGAGGATTAAGAAGACATGTCAAAAGACTTCGTACTGTGACACCAGTTTTTTTTCTGCCAGGCAACACAACTGTGCTTTATGCAATAAAGTGTGAAAATCTTTGTCGGGGATCAAGTGTCATATAAGGGCTCCACATTGCATCATCAATGACTCATTTCCATGGTTTTTTTTCTGGTTATGGCTTTCCTCGTTTACGAGAAAGCAGTCACTATGTATGTTATCAATTAGTTTTATTTCTGTATTTCTTGTCAATAGAGAAAGAGCTGGACTCTAACATAGATTCAAGGCTCCTTCATTGGGATTTTATCAACATTGTCTAGGTATTTGTGCATATGTGTGTGTGTGTGTGTGTGTGTGTGTGTGCAGTATTTGGTGTTAGTGTATGCGCAGATTTGTATGTTTGTTTTATGGATGCATTTTTATGTATATATTTTCATGTCTAGACGCATGCATATATATATATATATGCGCTAAATTTTTGGTAAGTTTTGCATATCTTTACAGTTCCATTGATGGTTTGAATCTGTAGTCTTTTAATCAGTCTTTTTCCTTCAAGTTTTGAGAGCCCTAACTTTTCCAGGTTTTTGTTGAGGCAGTATGTATGTGTGTATGTATGTATGTATGTATGTATGTATGTATGTATGCATGTATTATGTATGTACGTACGTACGTACGTATGAATGTGTGTTGCGAAACAGATTTAGTTGCTATTTCTCGTTGGACGAACAATATCCTAGAGTCACTCACATTCATTTGACATTATTATTATGAAATGCTGGCGTAAATTTTGGTTGCGAGATAGCCGTTCCCAATCTGTCTCTGCCTATTTGATTAAAGCGTTTATTTATTTATATTTCCACGGCTCAAAGAGTAATTTAGATTAACTTTCATCTGATATGCACAAACAAATATTTTAATGATTACTAAGATTTTATGTTTGTTTTTGTTTTTATGTAAATTAGTTTTCACCTTTTATCTGTTCAGACTTAGTAATTTTATCTTTTGAATATTCAGTAGAAACTGAGAGCCTTGAGGTAAATTTTATGCTGTTTATTATTTTTTTCATTTTTTTCTTTTGTTTTTTTCTTTTTTTTTTTCTTTTTGATGATATATGCTGCTGATTTATAACTTGTATTTCATTCCATGTATCGTTGGAAGGGATTTTAGATTTGTTTTAAGTAGGCTTAGATTTTGCGGACTCCGCCTATTCCATACAAGGGCTGTACCAGTAAGAAACATGTGGTATGTATGTTTTCAAGCGATCTTAATGCCTAATATTACAGTTTAGTAGAATTTTCGACGGCCATTGCGTTTGTAGTTGTCTTTTGTGTTGTTGCTTTTATTACTGTAGCTGCCGCTGTTGTTGCTGTTGTTGTTGTTGTTGTTGTTCTTTATTCAAAGAACTTAATGTATTCCTTTCGGACAACGCCGTTACTGGAAGAACTTATTCAGAGTAGTCTTATTTTAAGACAATAATACATTTTATACGACTGTAATTTCTTGCTGGACGAACGATCAAGCTCCCGAGCGAACTCCATCTACAACCATCGTGTATGTATTTCATTTACAATATACGCTAAAACACATTATTCGTACAATGTGTTGTTTCACAATACAGTTGAATTATATAGTGCTGTTATTTCTAGCACGCCATGCAACTATGTATATTTTCCGTTTTTGCTTTCCTCATGTATTGGGAGTTTGTTTACAGCTAATGATTTTTCAATATTCATCAATGTCATTAATGTTTTCCAATAGGGATGCTGATAACCTTTTTCAAAATGGCAATACGTGACGGGAGATTAAATCCTTCGGAGTTGATTTCAAATGTCCCAGTTAAGACAATAGAATACATCCAACGTTAAAGCTCCAGTTAGGTCGTCCTCGTGTTACAAAGAGTAGGGAACTACTGCTTAGCCATCTCTATTCCCAAATTTACTCTGCCCAAGACAATAAATAAATACATGTTAAGAACCTCTTTCATGGGTTAAATACCAGAAGAGTGACACTGTGGCTAATGTATAGAAGACACGAGGCAAAGCTGGGTCTAGGCGTATCATACTTGCTCTTGGGTGGACCTACCTTGATGTCGCATGAGCTAGATGCCTGACTAAGGGTTGGATCAATGTTTCTCAACCGCGGTCCACATAAGATTTAGTTGTTAAAAATTGTGCAACAAATCAGTTATACCCCTACAACACACAAAATGTTCATTTTTGCTTATATAATTCTTAATATTTAATGATAGAAATACAATAGGGTTTCTTTTTAAACAGCGAAAGGCTATGGGGTTCTACCTGAGTGAAATAAGAATCAAAGGGGATCGTAAGAAAAAATGGTTGAGGCCCACAGGTTACACAGTCATTGTAACTTCAAATTAAGCTCGGGAGAGCTGCGGGCTAGCATAGTAATCTCAGTAAACTGGTGGAAGGGAAAGTGAAACTATTCCTGTATCTCTAGCAACGTCTCATCTCTCTCCCTGTCTATCTATGTATGTATGTATATAGCAATGTATGTATTATGTATCCGTCTATCTATCTATTTCTCTCTCTCTGACCAATTTAGTCTCCTGATGGCTGGAAATATGCAGTTAGCTTCGTATGAAAAAAAAATTACAAAACAAATAGTCGTGAAATACGAATGTTATATAAGCACGTTCGTTGTGATTGTACAGGTCTGTTGTTCTTAATGGTATTTTTATTTTTATTTATGGGATTCAAGGTGGAGTACACAAATTATTTATGGCTCTGAGATATGTACGGTAAATTACGGCCGGCTTTCATGTACGTGCTATTGCCGTCTTGCAGCGGTGAGTATAGAGATATATGTTGCGGATAATTTGTGAGAAAGAAACCCAAATATGTAGATTAGAAAGAAATATATTTTTGTTTGGGTTATGCTTCAGTATTTTCTTTCATTTTGTATTTTCTTCTTTTCCCGGCTTCGTTGGTTTTTGTGAATATATAAACTTGCTGGTAGTAAATTTGCTCATTATTATGTGAGTGCGAGTATGTAGGCATATGTATATATACATACATACATACATATATATATATATATGTATATATATATATATATGTATATATATATATATATATATATATATATATATATATATATATATATATATATGTATGTATGTATGCATGTATGTATGTATGTAGTATGAGTTGAAGGATTATATGCATGTAAGTATATTCATGTACATACACGTATGCATATATATGTATTGGTATGTATGTATGTATGTATGTTTGTATGTATGTGTATGTATGTATGTATGTATGTATGTATATATATATATGTGTGTGTGTGTGTAGGTGTGTGTGTATGTGTGTATATGTTCATGCAAACACATAAGTATCCATATATGTACATTTGCGTATATATTCCTCATGCAAAACTTTCCAGTACCATTACTTTGAATTATGTGATCAGTGAATTATTGATCCACGAAGCACTATATCTAATAGTCATACTAACATCTTTGCAGCTGTATGTGGACACTTTCACTGAGAATATACAAGACTAAAAGCTATCAGGAATCTTCACCAAACTTCCTAAATATCAGACTAAATGCTCTTTTCATATCTCCATTTAACTTTTGGTCGATTGATATCTCGAAAAAGCCTCCACTAGTTTTGGCTGAAAATTTTTCTTCTCACTATACCTGTAAATTCAGCTGAGAAACTATTGGTTTTGACTCACTGTACATGTGGTTGCCTGTATTTAACTGTATACGGTGTATCTCAAGACAATCATAGGAAATTTTCCAATACATTTATTTGGATGTGTGTATATATATATATTTTTTCTCTCCCTGTTTATTTCTGTGTTCCTTTCTGTCGATGAGCGCAGGAGAAGAAAGGGAGAGGGGTGGTGGGGATTTCTGAATTTCCCACAAACGGAGTTTTGCTTCACTTTTTTTTTGTTGTTTTCTTTTCTTTTCCAGGTTATTTTGCATGCTTTCAACGAATGTGACATGGAAATCACGCGTAAACGGCTCCTTTTTCCAAAAAAGGAAAGATCTGACTGCTATTCCTTGCATGCCCTGCTACCACGTAGCACCAATTTCGGGTTCTTTATCGTAAGTAGCTGTTATGTGGTAGCAGGGCGTGCTAGAAGTAGCAGCCAAATCTTTAGAGGTGACATACGTTGAAAGCACTCCAAAAAATTGCGGAAAAAATCATTTCACACTGAGGTTAGGAACGGGTCTTTTACGAAATATTTACTATATTTTTAAAGTCATTTTCACCTTAAAATAATTTTGAAATAAGCCAAAAATGTTGGCAATGATATTCACTGTAAAATATATTTTTTAAAAATTAAAATATTGTCCGTTTAAAGAAAACTAAAATATGAATACTTACTGTAAAAACAGCTTACAGTTTTAAAATTACATTCACTTAAAAAGTGGTTAAAATATTGTTTAACAAAAGCGAAGATATAAACAGTTGTTGTAATTGTTGGTGATTTTAATTGGTTTCAGTTTTATTAAAGTTTTCGTTAGTGGAATATGACAATTTTACAGTGTTTGACTATTAGTTTGTAGTACTTGTGTTTGGGGCGGATGTATTTTTGAAGTTTTTTCTGAAATAATTTGGCTACTGTTGTAGAGACTTGTATGTTAGAGGGTGGATTAAACCAGATGGTTTATTCTTTTTTCTATAGTTACGTATTTTCATATTTGTGCGAGGTTTGTTGTTCATATATTGCATTTACAGCCTCGCTATATGGGATTGTAATTTCTTTTCGTTTATTTTAATTTGAAGGAAAGAAGAAAGTAAGAAAGATATGTTTTTAGAAAGTAAGAAAGATATGCTCAACTGGTACTTATTTTATCGATCTCGGAAGGATAAAAGGCAAAACTGACCTTGGCAGATTTTGATTTCAACAGTGCATTACTTTTGTACCCTGGTCCAAAGAACAGTAAAGGTTCGTTATGTTCCTATTGGGGTGTCTCGCCAGTATTCCTTTTTTTTAAAGGTGAGCATACCTGTTGGTTCTGACATGTGTTTGATGTATACGTCATGGCAGTCCTTCCTGCGGGTAGGACTGTAACTAGCCTTTGCAGTTACGTTGCTTATTATGTATTTAGTAGCTATCTCATGATCCTGGATTGCGAAGGCATATTCTTTTAGGAGGGAACAAATATCTATCGCAGGTCCCAGAAAAGCTACTCTTCCTATGAATGCTGTTGCTTCCCTAAGCTTCCGATGTATGTATGTATGTATGTATGTAGGATGGGGTGTATGCGGTTGCTTTCGTTACAGTTCGAAAGGAATGTGTAAACTTTTGAGGTTTCTTTCAATAGACTGCTAATATTTCATTGCTGAATTATAAGGACAGCTACTGCAATTCACGTTATATTTCTTGCTTTTACTTAAATATTGATGCAAGCATACTTACATACATACATACATACATACATACATACATACATACATATATATATATATATATATATATATGCGCACACACACGTGCATGCTCAGACATATAGGTATATATATGTGTGTGTGTGTGTGTGTGTGTGTGTGCCTATGTGTATGTGCATACATATATATGAATATATATTTATATATGTGTGTGTTTATATATACATACATATAGATAGATAGATAGATAGATAGATAGA
Source organism: Octopus bimaculoides (assembly GCF_001194135.2). NCBI lineage: Eukaryota > Metazoa > Mollusca > Cephalopoda > Octopoda > Octopodidae > Octopus > Octopus bimaculoides. The sequence continues at coordinate 53,404,660 of NC_068992.1, forward strand.
TAGATAGATAGATAGATAGATAGATAGATAGATATGTATACAGAAATATAGATATATATATTATATATATGGCCGCAGTCAATTGACTGAAACACGTAAAAGAGTAAAAGAGAATATATATAATACACACACACAAGCACATATATGCACACATACATATACATGTGTGTGTGTGTGTGTGTGTGTGTGTGTGTGTGTGTGTGTGTATAAAACATGCGTGTGTAATTTTTACACAATGCTTTTGAAACTTATATATACGTTTTCATTCATGTACAACGTGATCAGAGGCAATATGTACATATTCACAGATGGCGACACAGACGAAGAGAAACACCCATACAGACACAGAGATTACTTTTCTCTCTCTATATATATACGTATATGCCAATTTTTGTATGAGTGCGTATGTATATGTGAGTGTGTTTAATATATATATATATATGCCTGTGCGTTTCTGTGTGTATGTATGTATGTATAATATAATGGACAGACGACGAGGAAGAGAGAGACAGCCAGAATGAAGCAAACTCGTTGAAAAGCAAGTCGAACACTCAGAAAAATAAAATGGTATATATGGAAATCAATATAAGTCTAACCCCGAGCTAAATCTTGGTAACATCATAGTAAAGTGTATGAGTATAAAAGAAATATTTACACGCTGGTTAGACAATATTTTTAACAAACACTTAATTGATAATTTCATTTAGTTTGATATAATATATTAATGTGAATGACTCTTTCTACAAAATATGAAAGTAAAGAATCGCATCGCCTAGTGTGTATATATATGTATATAGATATATGTATGTATATACATATATATATATGTGTATATATATATATATAAGTATATATATATATGTATGTATGTATGTATGTATATGTGTGTGTGTATGTCTGTATGTGTGTGTTTGTGCTTGTGTGTACCCGCGCGCAACTGTGTACGCATTTATAGTTGAACTTATATAACTCAAATATCTACGAAGTGCACTTCAGAAGTTTTCAGACTTTTTTAGGAGAGGCATCTACAAGTGTCCAAGATTATTTTATATTTAGTATATCATTATTATATATGTAATAAACTAACCTTCCTAAATTCTATTCCAGATTGAAAGATGAGTTCAAAATACTGTAACAATACTTTGAACACACTTACTAAATACTGCTTATCAGAACTGACTAGTTTGCGGGAAGCATTCGAGACTTCAAGGCAGTTCTGAAGCTCGATATACAATAAATTTTGTACTAAATTGTTTGACAAGAACTACATATACATGTAAAACGTTCTACACTGCTTATGATTAAGTTGTGTGAACAGAGCATGTTATTCGCTGGCACAAGTGTTTCGAAAAAGGCAGAGAGCACGCGAGAAATGTTGACAGTTGTTGAAAGGAGAAAAACCTCAAAACATCAGAGCCGGTTGAGAAATTTCGCAATTTTCTGGATGAAGACCGCCATGCGTCTATATTGAAAATAAGTGTACAATATCATAAAAAGATCAGATCCTATTTGCTATAGATCTTTCCTGCAATTAGGTCTGGACACAATGCAGCAATGGGTCACTGACTGGCAATTCAAGCTAGCTGTGAACAAGTGTGACACCATCCACTTTCGGAAAAAAGAAAAAACAACTTTTCCATATTCCCTCAGCAACACCAATCTTAAGAATTATGTCAGTGACCGTGACACGGGTATTATTGCAAGCAGCGATCTGTTTTGTTAAAAAAAACTACAACACAAATATTGTCAAGAAGAAGGCTGAGGCTTTCTCAGCATCACTCAGGTAGACATTTGTCAGCCGCTCTCCTGCTATCTATATAAAACTGTGTATGACTATGTTACGTCTACGTTTAGAGATTGCATCACCAGTCCGGAACACCTAGATGGGAATCAAAACTGTACCTCGATCTACAGACACTATGTCTCTCGTCTGGTTGTACACTTAGTATACGTATACGTTTTTATCTGTCGTTGTTTATTTACAATGCATTTTTTTCATTTATTAACGGTCCGCAACACAGACCCGACTTTTATTAACAGTAAGTTTATATGTGTGCGAGTGTCTCTCGCATTCTTTATATATATATATATATATATATATATATGTATGTATATATATATGTATATATATATATATACAGCAGTTTCATGCAGGTGAGATCATATTTGATAGAAATGGGATTATTTCTTTTCTACATATATTTGCGTTGAAACGTCTTTTTTTCTCACTTTTTGTTTGTTTCTATTAGTAGAATTTGTATATTGTTTTGAATACAGAATCGTTCTTTTAGCCCTCGATTGCAACATTTAGTGTTCGATCTTGATTTCTTGTTGCTTGCCTTATTTCAGGACAATTCTCTATGGCTCTCTGTATCAATAGTTGATTTTAAACACTTTTCTGTTAGGTTTCTGGAAAGAGCAATGCAAATCCTTGCCATAATTTGTTTCCTTAACCTGTTGATTGTACTGAACACGCATTGATTTTGCTCTTTGTTTTGTTTTGCTTTGTTTGTTTGTTTTCTTTACTGCTCTGTGAGTAATGTTGTTACTTTCAATTTGTCTGGCTTTAGTTAGTCATAATTCTCAGTTTGCTATTTCTCACCTCTCTTCCACGTCGTTTCGGTTGTATTCTTTCGTATTTACTCTACATAAAAAATTTATTTACTTACCACGTAAATTGATTTATCGAATTTTTTATCGCTTTAGCTATGATTCGATGAATTCTTGTATAATTTTTTAGATATTGCTCTATGTATTTGTAAACGAATTTGTTCTTATCTATGCATGTAACTATGTGTAAGCGCTAGTGTGCATTTATGTTTTGTTTGTGTATGTATATATGTGTATGTGTATATGCGAATATATGCATTCATGTATGACAGTATGGGCTTGTACGTGTGCGCCTTTATCGCATATATTTTCATATATTGACGTATCTATATAAATTTACGGAAAGTAATCATTTCGACAAAATATGAAACTACCAAACAGTAATTAATAAACACCAAAACGTAGCTAACAAAATCTAGCTGAATCTCTAAACAAAATTTTTGTGATGAAATTTAACTAAAAACCCAAGCTTGTAATTCTGACCTTAATTAATCTTCCTATTTTGATAAGCATTTTTGCAATTGCCGATTTATTTAAGCACTGCTATATCACATCACTATGAAGGATCTTCTAATGGCTGTCCCACTCCGAGAAAATAAGGTGCTGGGGTTTTTATATACCAACCTTGAAAAGAATACAAAATCAAATTAACCAAGTTCTAAACATTGAGTATTTCATGTTCTATGTATGAAACATTAATTTGCAGGATTTACATCGATCGAATCATAGTTAGTAATTAAGTATACATTGATATGTCTCTGATTGTTATAACTATAACATATTCAATGCACGTTTTCAGTCATTCATTTAAAATGGAGTTTACTATAGGGATATTGAAACATAGACCCATTGCATTTGCTAATCGTAATTGTATCTGCTAGGGTTAACTATAGATCAGAGAAGAAATCTAACGACCAATGAGACGAGAATGCAACTGGAATCCTAGTGTGAGGTTAAGTCATTTACAGGGTTAATTCTATTGGACGGAAACGTAGCTGCTATTTTAGTATTCGTAAAATACCATCTGTCACTGCCTAAATAAATTTTGGTCAACCGACCTGCTGAATACCTTCTACAGTATTTGCCAGATCTAGTTAAGGTTTCATAACTATAAATTATGATTAGATTTACCTCTATATTTGCTAAGATCAATTTAAGTGTATTTTATTACTCCAGCTAATGTTTTCGGCTCTCCAGTGCATTGGTAATTCAAATAATCACCAAATTCTCATCCTTTTCGCTTGACTAGATTTAATTAACATTTGCTGTTAAGCCTATATTTCCCTCTGATCATTGCAAAGGAAATTTTAATTAATTGAAATATTTTGGATTGTTTCATTAACGGAGTTTTCCATTTCCATTCCATCTGTATTGATCTACTGCTGGATTAAACCCTGAAACATTCTTGTCTGTTTATCTCTGCTCATTGTAAGCTTACATGCCAACTGACCACTTGCGTGTTAGACAGGATGTTCTCATGCCCGTATGAGCAGCTCTGACCTTGAGTATCTAGTTTGTGTTTGAACTCAGAATATAAAGGACTGGTACATATGTTGTATACTATCTTGTGCGACGCTCTAACAATTTCAGTGATATTTCACCCCTGAATATCCCTTTATTATTGCCGAACGAAAAATATGAAATCATGTTATCTAACGCTAACCGGTATATCTTACGTAACAAAGTATGAGTGCTAAAACCTGAATGTGATGAATGTGTTAGGGGGTCTGTGAATGTCTCCAGGTTTTCCACAAATAACAGCTAATTGTCGTTCAAACCGTAGAATCTTAAGAAAAAGAATACATTGGATAATGTAATTGTGAAAGTCTTCCTGTTAAAAATTAGTAGAAAACAAAGGTGGTTTGGTTGTGGGTTAATCACATTTGACCGAAAGACAAATCACATTTGTCTTTGGGCTAAACAATGACTATAGCTGATTTAAGCAACATTTCGTTTGCTATGAACATACTTGTAACTCTATGTGACACATCAAAGTCTTTTGATATGAGCTAGATATAGCAACCAAATTTCCAGGCCACAGAGGTATTGCAACGAAAGGATACACGAGATATGTACCTGGATAATATAAACTTCATTACAAGGGACGCTGGCCACATCTCGAATGTCTATAGATTTGTTCGATTAATGCTGATCAATTTAGAACAAAAGGAAACTACAATTCCCTTGCACATTACATTTCAGATTGATAATAACTTAATTATTTAATCATTTAATTGTCTAATGAAGAGAACCAATACTCAGTTCCCAAATCTGTAACATTAAATAAGATTCACAAATCTCATCAGGAATAGCATAAATGTGTATTGGAGGTAATTCTCTGACATACTTTAACTATCTCTTCTCCACGCATACGCAATAGACTGAGAGCAATGTAGAGTTAAGTTTTTTCTTAAAAGGTGAAGGAATAACGTAATTGATGTAGCGAGCTGAGTAGTATTTTTAATTAATCAAGTTTATGATGGTTGGTAGAAAAAAATTGTTGGCTTTAACAGTTGGTTCTGGAGGGTAATGGGAGATAACTCTGAAATCTAAATTCATAAAAAAGTTGAATATGGCCAAGTAACAGATATGCGTTTTGATCTTTAATACATTGTGCGTTAAATAAAAATAAACACTACAAAAGCTCTCTACTTGGTTATTTTGCTTCATATGCATATGTTGTTAGAAGAATTCGCATATCAGCCTTCCAGTTGAATACATTCTAGTATATAAAATCACCCACCATTTCCTATATCTGTCTCCTTTCTCTCCCTCTCCCTCTCGCTTTCTATCTAATTATCTATCTACCTATCAGCCTGTCTATCGTTCTCTCTATTGAACTGTTTCACTCCAAAATATATTACATAGAATGTTAGTCCATATTACCCGTTCTCTCCAGCGTATATATATTCCTCCCTGGACACGACGTTGCTCCGTTGCAGGATTATTCATTTTCGCCAGCTGGTGAAGTACAGCAACGCGAAATGAAATATTTTGCTGAAGAGCACAAGCCATTGCTTAGTACAGGAGTCGAAACAATAATTCTAGGATCACGAGTCCAACACACTAACCACTAACCTATGCGCCTCCACATATTACACAGATATAAAACTTTAATATAACCGATACCACGAGTGTTATGTAAGATGCTCTAATTCATAATATCTCTAGCTCAGCAACTTATCGGCGAAATGCTCCACTTTCTGAGAAGACATGTTACCTAAACTACTAGTTAAGCAACTGGGATTTCGACCATAATATCATGGGATGAATTACTGCACCGAGCGGATAAGTGTTTGATTGGGCAAAGCACTTTTCTTCGCGTTATCCTAAACCACTCAGCTGACAAATATGCGCATTAAGGTTGACAAACATCCGATCAACGTCAGTTTAGGTTGATAGCGTTAGAGAGTCAGTGGTCTAACGCAAATTATTTCCACATGGGATGAGATGTGTCAAATGGAGCATCCATCTTAAAGTAGGATAGTCATAATTTAATGATAGAATATTCCGCATGGCTCAGTGGTTAGAGCGTCGAGCTTACGATCGTGGGGTTGTGAGTTTGATTCTCGACTTGGCTGAGTGTTGTGTTCTTGAGCAAGACACTTAATGTCACGTTGCTCCAGTTCACTTCGCTGTAGAAATGTGTTGCGACGTCACTGGTGCCATCCTGTATCGGCCTTTGCCTTTCCCTTGTTTAGCATCGGTGGCGAAGGGGGTTGGGATGCTGGTATGCATGGGCGACTGCTGGTCTTCCATAAACAACCTTGCCCGGACTAGTCCCTCAGAGGGTAACTTTCTAGGTGCAATCCCATGGTCATTCATGACCGTAGGGAGTCACCCTTTTTTATTCCACAATGTGGTATAACCTGTCATTAAATTCTAGTGTAAAATGTTGGCACAAGGCCAGCAATTTTGAGGTAGGTACTAAGTCGATTAAATCGACTCCAGTACTCAACTGGTATTTATTTTATCGACCCCGAAAGGGAAAAAGGCACAGTCGATCAAGGCGGCATTTGAACCCTGAACGTAAAGAGAGACGAAAACATGCCGCTCAGCATTCTGCCCGACGTGCGAAAGATTCTGCCCGACGTGCGAACGATTCTGCCAGCTCGCCATTTTAACCTATCGTTAAATTTTGCCAGTGAAAAAGCAAAACGAACTGGTAGAAAACGGTCCCATGGTAGAACAACCGCGTTCGACTCACGTTAGTGGAGCTATGCATATGCACTTCACTGGGATAATTAGAATTCAGTTTTAACACGTCTTCTTAGATTTAATAAAAAATAAATTGAGATAAGGGAGTAAAGTTCAACGATGAATGCAATGTGAGTAATTGTTTTTAATTTACGTGTAAAATTTTTCACTTGCTCTAGAGAAACGGAAAGAGTTTTCCATTGTACTTAGTAGATCAGGATAAACTGCTTGAAGACACAGGCAAGAACAATCCAATATGTTACATGACCTACCACCATTTTAATTCTTTAATCTAAATGTTGCGTTAAGATATTAATAAACAAAAGAAATATAGCGGTCACCCAAGAGATCTCAGACAGAAGGAGAGAGAGAGAGATGGAGAAGAAAGAATGAAATGAAGAGTGGGGAGATATAGAAGAGGGGAAAAGATAGCTAGATAGAGAGGGGTAGGAAGGAACGGGGTGGAGAGGATGACATCAACGAATGAATGGAATTAAATGGAGAGCGTAAGAATTGTGGACAGAAGAATAGTTAACCAGCGAAGTTGTGAAGGTGATAGACAGAATGATGGAGTCTGTTCAACGAAGAAATAAGAGATTGATAAATAAGAATCAATCTTGGTGAATGGATTCATAGGAGAGATGTAGCTGCTGTGCCGTAGACGGCCGGAATGAGAGTTCGTACATAAATGCATACGTACAATAACGGATGCAAACATACGTACACACACACTCACACACACACACGCATAGGCACAGTTGTTTGTGTCTTAGTATGTGTGTATATGTGAATATAAATACACACACACTCACATTCATATGCAGATAGTTAGAGAGAGAGAGAGAGATTGAAGGAGAGAAGTGGAGGGAAGTAGGAAGAGGACAAGAGAGAAGACGGTGTTAGAGTGAGAGGACAGAGAGGAGAGAGACAGTAGAACAGAGTAGAGGAACAATAGTTGGATGAATAGATTTACACACAGCTAGATTGATTTATCGGTTCATTGATTGATTTAGAGGAGAAGAAAAAGTCAAAAGAAAGTGTTAGAGAGTGGAATATGTTGTTCGCCATTCCATAATGTCGCTACGGGTAAAAGAGCGAGAGTGAAGAAAAAGGGGAAATCGAAAGACAGAAGGAACTAATATCTATAGATGATGATGATGATGACTATGATGACGATGATGACCAGACAGATCCACATATTTTCTCGAATGTGTTGCTAGTGTGTTCACGTGCGCTTTTGAATGTGTGTCTGTGTGTGTGAGAGAGAGAGAGAGAGAGAGAGAGAGAGAGAGAGAGAGAACGAAAGAGAGAGAGAGAGAGAGAGAACGAAAGAGAGAGAGAGAACGAGCGTGTGTTTTCGGTTTGGTGTTATTATTTTAAAAGAATTTTAAGAGTATTAACAGAACCTTTACTGATGTGGGACCTGAAAACTAAAAATTCCAAATATATTTGTTATGTAATTTGTTTCCAGTGGAATATCAAATCTACCAGACGAATTATTCAACGAAACTTCAAGTCCTATATAACTCATACATATGTAAGTGGATATATTTATGTGAGTGTATGTGTGTTAATGGAAAATCACAGGCAAACATAGATTAATTGATACAACAAACAACATACATATACAAGGGGGTGGGGAAAGTTTCTGGCCTTAAGGATGTCGCTAAATTCCTGGTTAGAGGCCCAAACTTCCGAGTTCCTTTACAGGGCTTTATTATTATTATCATTATTATCATTACTATTATTATTATTAGCTGGCAAAATGCTCAGCGACATTTCATCCGTCTTTACGTTTTGAGTTCAATACCCGCCGAGTTCGACTTTGCCTTTCATCCTTTCGGAGTTGAAAAACATGTACCAGTTGAACACTGGAATCGTTGTAATCGATTTACCCACCTCTTCGGAAATTGCCGGTATTGTGCTGAAATTTGAAATCATTATTATAGTTATTTTTTATCATCGTCACTACCACCATCATCATCGTCATCATCATCATCACCACCGTCATTATTGTTTCTGCTGCTCTGCTGTTTTTGCCGCCTTCTTGTTTCTGAAATGGTTTCATGTAATTAAACAGTGAAAGGTTTCTAATAGGAATTCAATTGCTTCCAATAATTAGAAGCAAATTTCTTTTAGAATTTAAGAAAATAAAATATGGTTCATTCACTTTACGATAATTAACATGTATTCTAAAACAACAACAAAAAGAAATGCTTTAGCCTTTTTCTTTGCTACCATTCATACAAAATATAAACACATTTAAATCCGAGAAAAGCGGATTCCATACTCTCGCACATTCATGAAAAAGAACTAATATGAAAATGAGATATCCTTTCTAATAAATGCACAAGGCTTGAAATTGGGGCGGGGGAAAACTAGTCTATTACAGCTATCCCCAGTGTTTCACTGGTACGAAATTTAACGACACCGAAAAGATGAAAGACAAAGTCGACCTCGGCGGGGATTTGAATTGAGAACATGAAGACGGTCGAAATGCCGGTAACTATTCTGCCAGCCTGCTGCCTTAATAATAATAATAATAATAATAGCAATAATAATAATAAAAATAATAATAATAACCTTTTCTACTAAAGGCACAAGACCTGAAATTTGGCGGGAGGGGACTAGTCGATTATATTGACACCAGTGTTTTATTAGTACTTAAATATCGACCCAAAAAAAGGATGGCCCGTGTAAATGGGCCTACTCTGAACATACGCTTGTAAATGAGAGGGAATGTGAAGATTTTTTTTTTTGGAAATGAGTCAACGTTTGACAACCTAGATTTGTCGACTGTATAGAATGGGGACAAACATGAAGTAAGACAAAACAGCTAATAAAGTGATAGTAGCAGCAGCTGCCGGAAGTTCTACACAGTGGGACTGAAACCGATACCATGTGACCCAGAAGGAAACGTCTTACTGCATAACCACACCTCAATAACCAAAATGCCTGTCATAAAATAGAGTTAAGAAATGGGATACGCATAGTTATATCAACTTTTATCATAGGTTTGCTCGACCACAAACGTCTTAGATTAAAACAACAACAATAATCTTTTATTGTGTGTGTGTTGGGGGGGTCGTCAGTTTTATCGACTCCAGCACTTGAATGGTACGTTTTTATCGACATCGAAATGATGAAAGGCGAAGTGGAACTAGGCGAAATTTGAACTCTGACTGTCAAAGCTCGCCGCCTTGACAATCGCAATAATGGTTTCAGATTTTGACAAAAGGCCAGCAATTTCGAGATATGGAGTAAGTCGAGTACATCGTCCCCAGTGCTCAACTGGTACTTAATTCATCGACCCTGAATGGACGAATGACAAAGTCGATTTCAGCAGAATAATACCAATAATAATATTTTAATATTATTTTAATTTTAATAAGGTATATTCCTTACACGAAACACTGCTTCTACATTTTTAATATAGCACCAAATTCTTGTTTCAGTACGTGATCCTTCCGCTGGATGGTTGCGAAAATTTTCTGCATATTTCGGAATAACAATATATTAGTTAAACCTTTATGTAATTTACCTTAATATAATTATTTCCTATTCTCTGAGTTAGGTAAATTCACTTCGCAATATGCACGATGAATTGTTAATTTCCGTGTATCTAATCTACATACACATACATTTGTATACAGGAGTGGCTTTGTCGTAAGAAGTTTGCTTCCCAAACGTAAAAGGCAGAGAGAGAGAGAGAAAGACATATATATATATATATATATATATATAACATAATAGGGTAAAAATTCGATATTAATTAATATCAATTTAATACCAGGAAACTAGCACATTAAAAGAATGAGAAGGTTCAGGAAAAAAAAAATTTCGATATATATGTATATATATATACATCTCATAGAAAGGAGAATTTTGTGATCTAAAAGTTGAGTTATTTCTCGCTTGAAATTATATTTTTTGATTATTATTTACCGAAAACGTTCTCCTTTGAAGCAGATTTC
>NC_068992.1:53415566-53416393 GCF_001194135.2 Octopus bimaculoides
ATCTAAGAGATACCGCCACGCTGAAAATAACAGTCAAATCTTGACTCTAAACCACAATAAATGTTCATATAGCACGAATAGCGAAGACGAAGATAAAATAAACTAGCAAAAATACTGGGATAATTCCAGGTCCCGGATTTCTGGCTTTGCATAATAAAATGCTTTGCCTTCATCAGTGGAATACACTCAGAAAAGCACATAAATACAAATATATATATATAGAGAGAGAGAGTCAACATTTGACTTATTTTCAGCGTGGCGGTATCTCTTAGATACCCTATATTATAATTTTAAATAATTGTTACCTTTGATGGTTTTTATTCCCATGCTGGCCACTTGATAAAATCAATATTTTAAATATCGATCTTATCCTTATTTATATAAATTTATTTTGTCATATTTACTGCGGTAATATTCTGACCATATCGCACGATATGTGTGCATACGTGCATACGTGTATATATATGTATGTATACGTTCGTATATGTAAGTATATTGTATGTTTATATATATATATTTGTATTTATGTGCTTTTCTGAGTGTATTCCACTGATGAAGGCAAAGCATTTTATTATGCAAAGCCAGAAATCCGGGATCTGGAATTATACAGTATTTTTGCTAGTTTATTTTATCTTCGTCTTCGCGCTATATGAACATTTATTGTGGTTTAGAGTCAAGATTTGACTGTTATTTTCAGCGTGGCGGTATCTCTTAGATACCCTATATTATAATTTTAAATAATTGTTACCTTTGATGGTTTTTATACCCATGCTGGCCACTTGATAAAATCAATATTTTAAATATCGATCTTATCGTTATATATATAT
>NC_068992.1:53416996-53420297 GCF_001194135.2 Octopus bimaculoides
ATATATATATATATATATATATATATATATATATATATATATACGTATGTTTATATGTGTGTGTGTGAAGGATATATGTATACATAATTATATATACTCTATATATTATCTGTCAATGTGTGTGTATATATGTGTGCGCGTGTGCGTATGAGCAAACATATACATATATTTAAGTATGTATGTATACAGAGATGTACAGACTCATTTATATACACATACGCACTTACATAAAGTCGATTTTAAACTATTATAAGCGCATAAAACTGAATCAATAGGGACATCTTCGTTGTGGTTATCGCTGTTTATGAGCTCATAATTTTATATCTCATTGACTGACATCAGTACGCATCAACAAAAGAAAATGCATTCTAACAACAGAGTCCACAATACTTGTTTAGATTCAGTAATGTTAAAGGAGAGCAATTATTGTACAAACAAAATAAGGTCGAAACAACAGTGTCTCATAGACCAGAACCTCATCCCACCCTACTACTTCGTTGAATCAACTGCATTCGCAACACACATCGTTTGAAGAAAAAATCTGTTCACCGAATGTGAAATACAATGACTGGCGTATTCATGTTCCAAACTAACAGAACGTATAAGAATGAACATTTACGTAGTCAGTTTGGTTCTCGCTGTTTTAGGCTCTCAAACATTTACTACACGCACATATTTATGTATACATACTTACATGATGGCTGCCCCTTTGTTATCGAGTATGGCCATTGCACGAAGCTTAACTTAACGGTGCTGTGATCGAATGTGACTTTTTAGCCCAGCCAAAGATCTACAATGTCTTGCACAGAGTTGGCATCCAAAACCTTTACTGGCAATAGCTGACTGTTGTTGTAATGGGGCTCCATACATACATACGTATGTACATAAATTGGGTGGCCCAAAAGTCATTGACACGTTTCAGTTTTTAATAACTTCCTTGACTTTACAAATAAATACATGAAATTTTGATACATTATAAAGAACATAATGGCAATTAATATGCTCGAGACAAATTTTGCAACACCACTACATCACATATGGAAAAGGAAATTGCGTAAATGGCAACCATTTTCGGATTCGCACGCCCGTACTCTTTCCAAAACTTGTACCATAGCATCCTCAAGAAATTCATGTCCCACTTCGCTGATTTCTCTATTGATGTTCTCCTTCAGTTGCACTAGGGTCGCCGGTTTGTTGACGTGAATGCTCTCTTTCAGGTATCTCCTAAAAAAAAAAAAATCCCAGCTAGTCAAGTCTGGGGAAAGTGAAGACCAATTGACATTGCCGTAGCAAGAGATTGTTCTCTCTCTAAAGCATTGTCGTAGCAACTGCAGTGTTTCCCTTGTGGTATGAGAAGTTGCCCCATCTTGCTGGAACTATGTGTGAAGTCTACTTTGAATGGCCGGACGCCAAAACTTCTCAGTCATGGATACCTGAAAGAGAGACCCTGGAGCAACTGAAGGAGAACATCAATTGAGAAATCAGCGAAGTGGGGTCTGAAATTCTTGAGGGTGTTATGGTGCAAGTTTTGGAGCACAGGCGAAAGCGAAAATTGCTTCCATTTAAGCGATATCATTTTTTATATGTGACGTAGTGGCGTTGCAAATTTGACTCGTGCACAGTAATTTCCATTATGTTCTATACATTGTACCAAATTTTCATGCATTTATTTGTATGGTCAAAGACATTATTATCCATTTAATCCTTTGGAAGAGTATTGATCAAACACTTGTTGATGTAACAATTGAAACATTCATCGTCGAAACCGAACAAGATCCTTGTATTTCCCCTTGGGTAAATGTGTGCTAGAATCACTAGATTGCTTATCCTGCTAAGCAGATGAAATTGTAGAACTGGCAGAGTGGCTGAATAAAATTAGCTATTTGTTTCCTACCCTTTCATCACTCAAATATCAATAACAACGCTTACCAGACAGGAGAAGATAAGAGTCAGACATGTTAACGTAAGTACCTGCCAGATAATGAGGTTAATAGAACTTACCTGCATTACTTCATGTGACCTTCTGTCAAAGTCAAATGGGAAATCTTTACGTTCTACGTGAAAGCAAATGTATGGACTTCATGACTATCGTCGCTTCTGCGATTTCTGTTAGATACAGAAACAAAAGATATATACTGAAATATATTCGATTAACTATATTACTCGATCACTTTTATTTGTGACCCTGTACAGACCTCATTCTTTAGTTTGTACTTTCCATTTTGCAATTCATCACAACGAGGCCATGTAAACAAATGGACCATTCTTGTACTATATTATTAGTCTTCAGTTATATTTCCTTTCCTATCTAAAATGTTTTATAGGATGTTAAATTATAGAAATCTGAATCATCCTCAATATTTACTTCCCTTATACATTATTTTTACCAAACCCGGAAGAATGAAAGCTAGATTGACCTCGGTGGCATTTGATGTCAGGAAGTGGAGGAGTGTTATGAAAGAAGTGTAGGTATTTCTTCCGAATTTCTAATGATTCTGCCAGTCCACTGCTCAAATGTACTGGCATTGATTCAATCAACTACAGACCCTCCCACGTCTCTAATTAATTTTTGGCTCATTGCCACAATATAAGGAATCAGATATAGCAAGAAATCGAGTGTGCAGTTGGTACATGCAAAATTTTGGCGAGCCTACAGTGTAGTTTCAATTCTTAGACGACAGATACTTCGCCAACTCCTTTAATGCTTTTTCCAGCTGGAATGAATATCCTTGTCTACTCTAAGCACAAGGCCCGAAATTTGGGGGGAAGAGGTCAGTCGATTAGATTTAATCCAGTACGCAACTGGTACTTAATTTATTGGCACCGAAAGGATGAAAGGCAAAGTCCACCTCGGTGGAATAGCTGGATTGAATATCGTAACATAATATTTAACCTCCGCTGGTAGAATATAAGAACTGGGTATCCGAATGATGGTGGCACTACGTTGATTCTAGGCACGCCAGAAATAACTATCAAATCACCTTCAAAATACGTGTTATGAGCGCACATTGAATAAAGCACTCTGTGATATATTGGCTGATTACAAAGTGAAAACTGGCGTGTCAAGGCTGGAATACCACCGGCTATAGGTTTGCTGCATCAGAACCGGTTTAGTCGGACGAATCTACCCCAATACTAATACTTTTATACCTGGTTCTTACTTCCTGTCCTTTTGCCAAACCGCTTATCAAGCGATGGTGGAGGACAAACTCAGATACAAAGGCACACCTGCATATATGTCTGCATACATACATATATATATATATATATATATATATACACACACACACGCTAGGAATGC
>NC_068992.1:53423686-53424260 GCF_001194135.2 Octopus bimaculoides
TTAACAGAGTGATGAGCCTGAAGTTCTCTATAACGTCCCCCTTGTTCGGGTCCTTTCTGACCAACGTCACTACTCCCCGCCGCACAGATCTGGGGATAAACCCATTCTGTTGCCAGTTCGCGTAAACGTCAGCCAGCAGATGCCCGAACAAGTCTGGCATACATTTATACATCTCATACGGAAGACCATCAAGTCCCGGTGACCTACCTGCTTTACAGTCGGTCAAAGCCTCCTTCACCTCCCCAGGCGTAATTGGCCCTTCGCAAGACTCCGCATCCGACCCCGAGAGACACGGCAGACCGGCAATAAAGTCCTCAAGGGCTCTCCCACCATCAGGACCGCCGTCACTCCCGAACAGCTGGGCGAAGTACTCCCGAAAGGCCTCACACATTTTCTCGGGTTCGTTTATCGAGACGCCATTATGGTTCGTCAAAGACCGTATAGTGGAACTATTTCCTTGCCGAGCTTCCACCACTCGGGCCCATCCAGCGGCCTTGATTCCTTCACTTCCCATCGCTCGTAACTTAGCTCTGGCAATACTTCCCATGTGTTGGGCTTCAAGATGCTGGTTTAA
>NC_068992.1:53425835-53426919 GCF_001194135.2 Octopus bimaculoides
AACTTTGACAACACCGTTTTCAATTTTTAACATGTCTTTATATTTTAATATGTCGCTTTTGTTTGTCGACAGCTGGCGGGTTCCACCTCCAGCCGCCGATGCAAAACTTCTTTTTTGTTTTTCTTCCGTTTGTATGCTTTTCACATTTATGTTCCTCCTTGTAACGGTACAATTTGATAGATTTGGAAACTCCTCTTCAGAAGAATCCGAAACTTCTCCAAACAATAAATTTTCTATATTTTTTCCCTCGGTTGACGCCTCTTCGCCAGGCGAAGATACACTATTCGGCATCTTACCAGCAATTACTGTTTCCCCCACAGGAGAAACACACGATAGTTTTCGAACGAAGACTATCACACAAAAACAGTCAGTGGAAACTTGCACTTACTGTACAGACGCAGTCAAATAATAAGTAATAATCAAAATTCACGGAGTCGTTATACCGCTAAGCATTTCAACCGGTGTCACACAGACGAAATACTGCTAAGCATTTCGCCCGGCGTGCTAACGTTTCTGCAAGCTCGCCGCCTTAGTGGAGGGAATAATAGCGCCTCCTGGTTCTGTAGGTAAAACGAAATAATAAACTGATAGGCAAGCGTGGCAAGAAGTTTGCTTCCGTTTCCGGTTGCCACTTGTCCTACTGCAGCCGAGCTGTGTGGACGTGAGTCTTTCGACTCCGTCCGAGAGGGAAAAACAAAAAGAAAATTCGAAAATTCGCACTGAAGGTTCTTATCACGCTAGTGGCGAATTAAGAAGCTCAGCTGCAAGGTAAGACTGTTTGTGTTCTGGTTCCGGTGAGGGCTTGTTGTTTGTTGTACTAATTTTTTTACGAGCAAGGAGTCCCTACTGGATGGTATGCATTGGTCTGCCTGCAGTTGAGCAATTGGTTCACTTTTTCTTGTGAATAATTGTTCTCATTGTGAGAAATATTGTTTTGGGGGTGTACCCCACTTCAAGAAAAAAAAAGATAGAAAAAAAAAAGTTGAATTTTTATTCGCTTTATGAAAGCAATTTATTCAGAGAGAATTGTGCCAGTCGCTGTGTTCCGGATTCAATTGCAATCCAGGAGTACTTAGTGGCCGAA
>NC_068992.1:53427639-53432176 GCF_001194135.2 Octopus bimaculoides
TAAAGCTAATTTGACCCTATGAACCCCAGTGGCAGTAGGAGACATTCTGCTTCCAGACTTCTTGAAAATGGCAGGGGCCAGGTACCCTATGATGCTTGAGGGACGCTCCCCCAGGTGTCATTGGTGCCTGGAACCTGGACATATAAGGAAAAATTGCCCTAAGAGCCGTGAAATGGCCCCGGTGCAGGATAAAGAAAGTGCGCCCGTCGCCCCTCCCTCCCCCCTTGAGAGGAGTCTGCGAGTGAAGAGAAGGGCCCTCTGGTTGTGCCGGTGGAGGCCCAACCCCCCACAGACGATAAAAGGAAGAAAAAGAAAAGGAACGGGAGAGGGACGATGGTCGCCATTGTGCCGCCGGTCGAACCCGAGGCCCCTCCGGTGGGTAGTGAGCCACTGGAGCTGGAGGCTCTGCCAGTGGAAATTGTGCCACTGGCAGAGCAAGCTGCGGTCCCTCCCGCTGACGAGGAAGCAGAGATTATCCTCTGTTACCTCAAGGACGGGCCCGTTTAACTTTATTTAGACAATTGTTTGGATCGTCAACGGTACGACTCGACCGCTATAGACTATCCAAATTGGCCTCCGCAGGTGTGTGCGGAGGTCTTGTATGGTAGTGAAGGTAACAAAGTTGAAAGGATATGTGACAGGAAGGACTTCACCATCATAAAGCTGGACCAGCCATTGCGGGTTGTCCTGCAGGCAGCAGGAGTCTTGCTTGGGGGACCGGATGTGGAGGACCATAGGACTTAATTTGGTTTTGTTGATGATTTTTATTGAACTATGTTTTTGAGGAGTTGTCGGTCGGCGGGTGCCGGTGCCTCTCCCAATTTTTACTCATCTTATTGTATTCATTTCATTCATTAATGTCCGTGTCCAGCCTGCAGCTTCTTTGTTTGTTTGTCTTTGTTTGTCCCCTCTATGCAATGCCCTTATGGCAAAATTTATGAAATAAAGAAGTTTGCTTCCCAAACAAATGATTCCTAATTCGGTCCCATTGCGTGATAGCTTAGGTTTGTATCTTCTGTCAGACCCGAGGCCGACCAAAAATTTAAGAGTTGATTTAGTTGACAAAGTCTGAAAGAAGCCTGTCGCATCATAAGGTGTGTGAGTGTATTTTCGTCTTTGTCACCAACACCATGTGAAAACCGATGTTGGTTTATTATTGTACCCGTAACATAACGGTTCGGCAAAAAGGAACTGATAGAATAAATACCAAGCATTAAAGTGTTGTACACCAGCACGACCGCAGTCCAATATCTTTGTAACAAGTAAAGGAATTGGATGAAAACTGCTTTTTCTTATTTCATCTATTAAATCATAAAGACATACGTAATATGACTGATTGAAAAAGAGAGAGACTGAGAGAGAGAGAGAGGGGGGTGATAGTGAGATACAGAGAATAAGGCGTAATGAAGCAGAGAGCAGTAGAGAGAAGTGTAAATGTAGATAGATAGATAGATTAGAGAGAGAGAGAGAAAGAGTATAAGAGAGAGGGTGAAAAGGAAGGATTTAGTGAGACGCATTTTTATAGACGTGGGACGAATTGAGGGATAAATGACTTTTACATTAACAAAGTCGTTACATACACCCGTTAATGTATTCATTGTATACACACACGCACAGAGAGGATAACGTGTATCTATGACGTCGTATAATGTTTATGTAGCCTCCTTTGACGAACAGTTATGCACACACATGGCGTACATATACACACTTCTTAGATTCTATACTTACACATAAACTGCAGATATATGTCTGTATTGATATATATATATATATATATATATATATATATATATATATATATTTGTAACAAGTTAGTTTATCAATTACTACTGCCTACCCTGCTTATGTATATACTTATATATATATATATGTGTGTGTGTGTACATACGCAGGGTAGGCAGTAGTTATTGATAAATTTGTTACAAAATGACTTAATATATATTTACATATAAATATGTGTGTGTGTGCACGTGTGTGTGTATGTGCATGTGCGTGTGTGAGCGCGCATGTGTAGAAACAAACATTATATTAAGCACCCTACAGGATATATAACGCTACTTTCCTCATACACATATACGTTTACATATACATGCGTGTGTGTTTGTGTGTGTGTGTGTACGTGTGTGTGTGTGTGTGTGTGTGTGAATACATGCCATTCACATTTTCAATTTCATATATACATGAACGTATATCCTATACACGCTTTCGGTATTATTATTTTAGGCACTACATGGAAACGTAGAACGAAACTCACGCGGTCACTGGAGACAAACACACACGCAAAGTAGCTCAGCCGCGCATATTCCTCTAAACGGCGACAGAGTGTAAGCAGTTCTTAGGTGTATTCTGTGATATATTAATCTTTCTCTCACTTCTTTTTCTCTCTTCCTCTTCTTTCTCCTTCTCTCTCTCTGTCTCCGTCTCTCTCATTCTCCACACCTCCCTCGTTCTCTCCCCATTTACTGTACCCCCGCTATCTGTTTCTTCACTGTCACTGATTCGTCACTCTCTCGTCCGTAGCATTATCGAAACAGACACGCATACACACACACGTACACGCATTAGTAACTCGTACACTGCCGCTGGAATAAGTTCCAAAAGGTGGGAGACCCAGGCCTGACGATACATTAAAAGTTCAAAGGGGCCACGAAGTCGTATTATTCATCGAAATGTTTATCTGTTTATGTTATTAAAAGGAGGAGCCAAGATCCTGACATGAATGAACGGCCTCCCTCCTTCGATCTCAGAACTAAACCGATGCGCTAACAAAACACTCCTCTTTGACGGGGGTTAGAGAATACGCGAATGCACGCGCAAGCAAAACACCCCATCGCGCCCGCGAATGAGCGTGCACGCATATATATATATATATATATACATACACATGTGAGCGTGTGTATACATGCATATATATGTGTGTGTGTGTGTGTGTGTGTGATATGTTGAGTCGTTCACCCAGTCTTTTTATTCTTTAACTAATATTTTATTTATATATATATATACATATATATATATATATATATATATGTATATGTATATATATACAGAGAGAGAGAGAGAGATGCTTTTATTCTCTCACTTGTCTCTGTCTTTTCTCTGCGGCCGCACTGGACCAACGCCTTAGAGGGTTTTAGTCGGACAAATCGATCCCAGGACTTATTCTTTGTAAACCTAGTACTTTTTCTATCGCATTCTTTCGCTGAACCGCTACGTTACAGGGACGTAAACACACCAACATCGGTAGTCAAGTGATGGTTTGGGGACAAACAAACACAGGTACAAAGACAAACATACATAAATATATACATTTACGACGGGCTTCCTTCAGTTTCCGTCTATCAAATCCACTCACAAGGCTTTGGTCGGCCCCAGGCTGTAGTAGGAGACACTTGCCCGAGGTGATACACAATGAGACGGAACCTGGAACCATAAGGTTGAAAAACATGCTTTTATACACACATACATGTAATGCACGTCGGAAAAAAATGCAAAGTGGCATTTTCAACCATTTAAAAATTTTCGTTCAAATTCCACCGAGATTACTTTACCATCCAATCCTTTCAGGGGCGATAGGATAAACTAGGAGCTGGCCACCGCTGGTTACCGCTGGTTTAGTCCAGTGGTTTCCAATCTTATCTGGCTGCCGCCCTCTTGGCACCCAGGTCACATTCCTAGTGACCCCACGCCCACCCCATTACAAATATAAACCACTTTCTGCAATATGTTTAAAACAACTGTATTTTCCAAATAAAATTAACTAACCTGTTAATATTTTTATTTACATCTATCACCCCATTTTTGGCCACCCCAATATCATCCTACTTTTCTTCAACGTCCCCACCCTGGATCTTTCCACCGACCCCGGGGATGGAGGTGACGGGGAATATCACCCACTTTCGGAACCACGGGTTTAATCGGACAAATCCAAAACGGCAGGGTTTTACTTCTGCTTTCTAACGCGGGTACTTATTCAATCGGGTATTTTGCCGAAGTGCTAAGTAATAGGAAGGTAGAAGAACAAGCACCTGATGTCAAGCGGTGGAAGGTGTACAAACAGATAATCAGTTATACACTTGGACATACACACACGTGACAGGCTTCTTTCAGTTTCCAAAGTTACACACAATGATTTGGTCGGCCCGAAGCTATAGTAGAAGACACTTGCCGAAGGTGAAATGCGGTAGAACTGAACCCGGAACCATATGAACGGGAAGCAAGTTTCTCACCATACAGCCACGCCTGCACATATATAATATATATACATATATATATATATATATATATATATATACACACCACACACACACATATACAAAATAACTAATATATATATATATATATATACTTATATATACACAACACACACACATATACAACATAACTAATATATATATAATATTAGGGACAACATCCAAAATTACAAGTAAAAACTCAAATAAAATCAATTTATAAAAAAATTAAAATTAAATTGGACCTTATAGATTAAAATATATATATAAAATATAGTTTTAGGGAAAATAACCAAGTTTCAAGAACT
>NC_068992.1:53432276-53439317 GCF_001194135.2 Octopus bimaculoides
ACACACACACACACACACACACACACACACACACACACAAACAAATACATGTAAACACAATCATTCATACGCATGCAGATATATACATACACCTTTATTTATCTTTCATCTTTTATAGTTTACTCCTTTCAGTCATCGAACTGCGGCCATGATGGCTCACCGAGCGAATCGACCTTTACTTTTCTGGTACTTGTTCTATATTTCTCCGTTATCGAACCGTTACGTTACAGGGGTCGTAAAGGAACCAACACTGATTGTCGAGCGGTAGTGGGGGACAAACACAAAGACAGGCACACAGAATGTATGTGTGTGTATACATGTGCGTATGTGTGTGTGTGTTTGTGTGTGTGTGCGTGTTAGATAAGATAACAAGGCCAAGGCAATTTGATGTCCCTAGGATATTTATAAACAGAAAGGTGGTCTTTGATTTGTTTCAGGGAAGTAAATGATATCTCATCATCAGTGACGAGTTAAAAGAGCTTGAATAGAAGGAATTAGTAGAGTTCATTTTCTTAGAAGAAGTTATTCTGGAGAGGGAGAGATATACAAGAAATTAGATATAATGCAGAAAGTATAAAATGAAAATACGAAAATAAGAATACATGTTGGATGTTAAAGTTGCTGTTTCGTTATCCAAGAAATATGTTGTGTAGAATGGGTAATGAGTCTTCTTGTCCATGGTGTGTAAAGTCCGATAAGAATTCAATAACATATGAATTCTTATCGGACTTTACACATCATAGACAAGAAGACGCTTTACTCATTCTGCTCAACATATTTCATGGATAACGAAACAGCAACTTTAACATCCAACATGTATTTTTATTTTCGTATTTTCCTTTTATACTTTCTGCATTATATCTAATTCATTTTATATCTCTCCCTCACCAGAATAACTTCTTCTAAGAAAATGAACTCTACTAATTCCTTCTATTCAAGCCCTTTTGACTCGTCTCTGATGATGGGATATCATTTTCTTCCCTGAAACAAATGAAAGACCACCTTACTATTTATAAATGTCCTAGGGATACCAAATTGCCTTGGCTTTGTTATCTTATTTTATTTAACATATACAAGCTCACACACGACCTGCCTTAGACTCCTCACTCATGCTACTATTGAACTGGAAGCTTAACAAATGTCCTTCCGTAGCACTTACATAGACTTACCTGCCTTTTGGGTCTTCTGGATACCGAAACGTCTCATGTTATATACATATATATATATATATAGGAAACCGGCTCCTTCCTCGGTGGAAGATTTATAATAATTAAAAGATAGAACATACATACATGAACACATGACGGGCTTCTTTCATTTTCCGTCTACCAAATGCACTCACACGGCTTTGGTTGGTTCGAGAGTATAGTAGAAACGCAGTGGCACTGAATCCGGAAGCATGTAGTTGGGTAGCAAAATTCTACCACACTATCACGCCTGTGCCTACACACACACACTCATTTGTATCAATATTGTATTTGTGGAGGTCATTTCTCAGTTGACAAATCTATAATATAATGCTGTCCATCCGTGATATATCCATTCTGTTTCATGTTGTTATACAATGCATCCTTCCATTTTATAAGACGATTGGATGTTATTTAAGGAAATGTAGCTGTTACATGCGGCAATTCCCGCAACCATTCAAAGAGTCTGACTTTGGATCGGACTTGTTTCCAAACTAAAGGAGCAATGACAACAGGACTGGTATTATATCAAGTGGTGTGTATGTATTTATACGTGCATAAGAGGTGCGTATGTGTTTGTACTTGTATTTATGCGTTTGTATGCCTGTGTATAAGGTTGTCAATGTTTGATAGTGTATGCCTTTGTGTATGTGTTCGTATATTTATGTGTGCGGCTGTTTTGCTGTACATGTAAATGTGCATGTGTGTTTGTCAATTCCTGTGTTTGTGTATATGTTTGCATCAACAATTGTATGTATATCTGAACCACCCGACATCTCAGACAATAACTTCCAAAGGATTCCCGCCAGTATACCTTTGACCTTACAGCCATTTGATGACCTTTTGATTGACTTCTGGTCACTGATGTCAAGAAGAGGTCAGTCGTAGGAAAGCAATGGTCTTGCTACCAAATTGCAGTGGACACATGACGTCGAATCTAACTTCACGTGAACTCACATCAATAAATTGCTCCCGCATCCAATCTTTCCCACCGATCTCCACATCGCTCCCACATATCTTCGTTATTTTTCCTTTAAGATTCCTTTCCTCCTTTCTGCCATCATGTAGCCGCATCTGACACATTCTCTCTTTCTCTTTTCTTTGTACACTATCCAATTTCTTTGCCGTTTATGTTTACACACACAGAGAAAGATAGAAAGAGAAAGAGAGAGAGAGCGAGATAGACAGAGAGACAGCGAAACAGTAGAATAGAGGGCTATCTAAGAGGAATATTTCCAGTAAGGTTTCACATTTATAACAGAATAAGTTGAAAATTGTTATAATCTAAGGGTTTCTATATGATAAGTTGACAGAAATCAATCAAGATTGTTAAAGATACAAAAGAAACACAAATATGTCTGGAAAATAATCGGCCACTCGAAATAAGAGAGATTAAAGTTAACCTATGTAGGAACGAGACTTGACTTTCAATCCAGAGAATGGAAGTAGATGAACTATAATAATAGTTTAAAAGTTTGCACAAGGCCAGCAAATTCGGGGACATGTCAATTATATCGACCCCAGTGATTTACTGGTACTTATATCGACCCCGAAAGGTGAAATTTGAAAGTTTAAGGCGAACGAAATGCAGCTAACCATTTTAACCGGCATGTCAATGTTTCTGCCAGCTCGCCACTCTAATCTGACATAAAAAGACCACCTTCGGCCATGAAATTACACCTAGAAAGTTCTCTTCCAAGGGACATGTCCAGGCAAGGTTGTTTATAGAAGACCAGCTGTCACCGATGCATGCCAGCCTCCCCTCTCCACACCACTGATGTTATCCAAGAGATAGGCAAAGACCGATACTGCTTGGCGCCAGTGACATCGCATCTCATTTCTACACATGCCTGAACTAGGGCGACGTGAGATAAAGTGTCTTGCTTAAGAACACAACACACAATCCGGTCCAGAAATCGAACTCACCACCTCATGATTGTGAGCCGGACTCTCTAACAACTGAGCTATACACCTTCAGTTGACATATAACTCTCATATAATGATTTCAAATTTTGGTACAAGGCCAGCAAGTTCGAGAGAGGTTGTAAGTCGATTACATCGATCCCAGTGCTCAACGGGTACCCATTTTATCGACCTAGAAAGGATGTAACGTAAAGTCTACCTCACTGGAATTTGAAACTCAAAACGTAAAGACGAACGATGTGTTGCAGACGATTTTACCTGGCGTGCTAACGTTTCTGTCAGCTCGACGCCTTAAGCTGACATGTAATAACAATAATAGTCTCAAATATCTCATACATATATGTGTGTGTGTGTGTGTGTGTGTGTGTACATATATATGTATGTACAGATATATATATATATATGTACACACACATATGTAGATACACACACACACACACACACACACACACACACACACACACACACACACACACACACACACACACACACACACACACATATTTGGCTGTGTGGTGGCGATGACGTAGCTGTGTTGCAAGAAGCTTGTTTCCCAATCGTATGGTTTCTGGTTCAATCCCACTGCATGGCACCTTGGGCAAGTCTCTTCTACTATAGCCACGAGCCGACTAAGGTCTTGTGAGTGGATTTGGCAGAGACGGAAACTGAAAGAAGCCCATCGATATGCATATTGTTATATGTGTGTGTGCCTTTGTGTCTGTGTTTGTCTCCACCCCCCCGCTTCACAACCGGTGATGCTGTGTTTACGTCTCTGTAATTTAACTGTTATTCAAAAGAGACCGATATAATATGTACTAGGTTTATATATAATACAGTACAAACGTGTATACATATACTTACATACATACGGAAAGAGAAAGAATGAGTGAGAGAGAAAAGTGTAATGCAGAATGTCCGTTATGCTGAAGCATTAAGTTACGGAGACAAAAAAAAAAAACCATCGACCACCGGTAGGATACGCGCGCTCGCGTACACACACGCGATACGTTTTCTACAACAGTAAAATGCTCCCGGTTAGGATGGTAGCATTGTACATCATTGAGCATTTCCAGTCACACTTCAGAGAGGATACTGAAAAAGTTTTTAAAGATTATAGTGAGTAGAGCAGAACGGGGGACGTAATTTTCATTTCCAGAAAAATCCTGTTTATATATTCCGTTACTACAGCATACATTGAATGTCACAGATTATGAAGGTAGTTAGTCATGTTCAAATGACAGATATTTGTGATTATGTTTGTCCTATTTTCATTAAGGTAGTGAGTTGTCCGAATCGTTGCCCAAAACAAAATTCTTAGCGGTATTTTTTCGGGCATTTTACGTTCGGAGTTTAAATCTCGCTGTGGTCAACATTAATTTCCTTTCCTCCGGGTACGATGAAATAAGTACGAGATGAGCACAAAAGACGGTGTAATCTTCCCCCCCCCTCCCACCTCTAATATACGATGGTGTGCTGAAAAGTTTTTGCTATTAAAGTTATCATCAAAGGCCCGGTTGGAGGCCCAGCCTTCCGATTTCTTTTACATGTCTTAGAGAAACTGAAGGGTGCTGCAATGAGTGCGTGAATCTGAGAGGGGAATATAGTAAATAAAATCATAATTAACTGATCCTCCTGTATTTGTTTTACCCAGTCAGGAACTTTTCAGCACCCTCTCGTATAGCTGGTCGAGTTCCAATACAATTATTAAGTTGTTTACTAAGCAATTATAATACACGATACATACATACATACATCTGTGTTGAAGTTGTACATTCTGTTGGTACCTTTTCTCATAAACTCATTGACAGGACCGGATTTAAACCATGAGGGGAGGGGACAGGTGCACTTCAAATTCTCCTTTGGTGAGTTAGATATTTGTTTATATAAATTTTCTTCAGAATTTTTATTTCCTCAACTAATTATGAAAATCGTATTCAGTTTCAGGATGAATAGATAAGAAAAAAATTACGACCCTTTAAGGATGCAAAAATTACACGATTCAAACGTAAAAATTAATCATTCGTTAACCGAAAAAGCGTAAATATGTAGACACTAAATATTGGTTTTTAAATTATTGGCACAAACCGGCAAATTCGAGTGAACGTGTAAGTCGATTACATCACCCCTAATATTCAACTCGTACTTATTTTATCGATCCCGAAGGGATGAAAGGCATAGTGGTACTCGGTGGAATTTCAACTCAGAACATAAAGACGGTCGAAATGCCGCAGAACATTTTGTTCGGCGTGCTATCGATTCTGCCAGTTCGCTGCCTTAGACACACTGGAAGATTCTGTTTAGTTTCGAAAGCTTTCTGTTCTGTCTAAGTCGACCCCGAAAGGATCAAATGTGAAGTCAACCTCGGTAGAATTTGAACTCAGAACGTCAAGACCGACAAAATGCCGCTAAGCTTTTTGCCACGTCGCCGCTGTATATTTTATATATTACAATTATTATAATAATAATCGTCGTTTGGGTGCCTTTAGTCTAGAAACGTTTTGTATACAGGGACCCTTGTGTTCAGTAACAATCAGGGAGGCGATGTCTAAAGTGGTAGAGCTATGAAACTGTGTTGCGGACCATATAAACTTATATAAAAACAAATCCGGTTTTCAGTGCATGTATCTGCTTAGCTTCCTGACTTGTAGATTCAACCTCCTGGAGGACTAGCCCAATGAATGCTACATATTTGGAGTCAGAGTAACCCTGAGCCATCTCGCCGTTATTTCTGTCCTATTTTAGTCCCTAGGTCTGCGGCAAATAATCGTACCCAATGACCCGATCAGCAAAATGCAAATTAAGAAGTAAAACAATGGACATAGGGGTATAAAGATCAAACAAGAAGGATATTAGTGCAGGAATTATATTCAATCTACCCAGAAATTGGATGATAAACACTCAGAATAATCAACATTTATCGAAATCCTTTAACTTTTGCATATGTTCCAAAAGTAAAGAATTCTTGCTGTTTTCGGTTAAGGTGCCTTTGAGTAACAATATTATTGATCAGTTACTTCCTCTACAGACGAAATCCACGGAACAATTTCCTCTTATTCAATCGGTTCTTTATAAAGAATTTTTTTTTTTATTATCGTGAATCTTCCCTTTCAAACGGTTTTTAAGACAGTTTCGAATTTACGAATGTATGGATTATGTTTATATTGAAACTTCGTTAGAAAATTTGTACATTTCGATATCAAGAGAGAAAAGCAACCAACCAAGAACGGAAATGAGAAGAAACGACAGATAAAAATAAATTCACAAGCCTAAGGTAAGAGAAGATCCAGGAAAGTTTTGACTGGAAATGCTAGAAGTTTTAAACTGGGCAAATCACTAAAAATCCGTGATACTAAGGCTTCAGAAGATAGGATGAAGTTTTGATCTAATACATTTTTACATGATTAAATTTATCTTTGCAAATAACTATAAATATTTCTTCAGGTAAACGTAATAAGCTGGCACAATTGTTAGCACGCTGGGCAAAATGCTTAGCGGCATTTCGACTGTCTTTACGTTCAGAGTTCAAATTCCACCGAGGTCCATCCTTTCGGAAAGTAATACCAGTTGAAAACTGGGGCCGATGTAAGCAGCTTATCACCCTTACCCGAACTTTCAGGCCTTGTGCCAGAATTTGGAACCAACATTTCAACATGTATTCATCTTTCCATAGATTCGACAATGTAACGAGCTTAATTTTTACCAAAGGCTATATATTTCTCTCCACCAACCAAAAGAAAAATGCACCAGAGGGCAACTGCTTGGTTACTCTCTCTCACTCTCACAAAATATATAGTGAATACAGTATTTAACTATGAGCTAGTAATAGTTTCATGAATGAAGATATTATCTAAGCAGGTTTAAAAATTCGCCTAGTGTCCTCAAGTGCTCTCTCTCTCTCTTTCTCTCTCTCTCTCTCTCTCTCTCTCTCTCT
>NC_068992.1:53439772-53445121 GCF_001194135.2 Octopus bimaculoides
TATACATACATATATGTACATACCTAATTATATATGTATATAAAAAAAAAAACGTTAAACACAATGAGAAACGAAAGCATAAAAACGAAAACAAAGGAAACGAACTTTCAGTTGACTCAAAAGACACTCAGATTTCAATTGTACAACATCTCGAGAGCGATGACAAATTTTCGAAAACTTTGCGTAGGCCTCTGAGCAGGTATCACCAAGCTTTTGGCAAAAGTTGATGCAGATTCTTTGTTCAAGTATCTCTGTCATAGACAATGTGACGATCACACTCTACTCATCTTCCTTCCAAGCACCGCTGTAAAAAGCGGAAGTGAGCTAGAACGTTAGTGCGCATGCACAGCAGTGTTTAAGGTCAATTTATGCCAAGCTACTTTACTCAGCACGCGTTAGCTTCATTACTATGCAACAGTCCGTATACTTATTGATCAGACCGCGTATATATATATAAGCCTATGTATGTATACATGCATGCATCTATGTATGCATGCATGCATCTATGTATGTATGTATGCATGTATGTATGTATGTATGTGATGAGTGTGGGTGCGTGTGTCTCGACAACACGTGTATTGTTAAATCAATTCACACCGTTAAACTTATTACGATTTTCGGATCTTTTGCGCAGCTGCTCAGTCGCATCTCAATTAAATTGCTTATCTTCCTGACTAATCACTATGCAGTCACCGACTGCAGTTCTTCATCGCAGACTAATTGTCCTTCTTTGAAATGGTTCTTAACATTTCGAAATAGTTGAACGTCTCAAGAATCATATGATGATAGGCTTGTCAAATCTTGCTTATATTCACGAATGCCATACACAACAGGGCGGTAAAAACAAGTGCTTTGTTGCTAAGAAGTACAGCATTTTATTTGCATAGAATGTCGCGTCTTCGAAACAAATCAATATAGGCTGTTACGCTTGTTTATGTAGTATATAATAGATTATGAACCCATCATCAGTCGTACAAAACTGTCCAGATAATCATGTCTCATCAGATTTGAACTCCAAAATTCTTGGCTGGGTTGAGGAACTATTGCATTTCTACCACCTGGATTGTGCTTTCGCTGTGAGGTGAGGTCTTTTTGATTGATCAATATCTCGTCTTGTGTTATTCATTGCAGTTTAAATAAATGCTGGGTGATGTGTATGAGCACGAAATTTTCATTAAAACTTTTCTTTAAAACCTTTCGCTGTCCTTTGATTTCAGAATCAGCGCCCTCTGCACGCAACCTGTACATACCTTTGACAAACTCAGATGAATTAATCTATTAACAGTTTCTAAAGTATCTCCTATCTCAGTATAACTAGCATAATTTCCTTTATAAGACCTCGTTCAGTAGTAGTGAGGTTTACTCTGAGGTTGTATACACTGGCCGTTCTGGTCGCAGCTCAAATTTCCAGGTAACTTTTTCCCAATGACATAGCAGCTCCCGTTATTTGATCGCTGGACATGGTGAGTCATTCTGCTACACACGCGCGCACACACACACACACGCGCGCGCACACATACAGAGAGACAGACAGATAGATAGATAGTTATATAGATAGATTGATAGATTGATATCAAAATGTTAAGAAGACATTACGTGAATTGACTTGATCTGACTTAGACACTGGTGTAAGCGATGCCTTCATCAATATTAAAGCATCACCATCTTTTTGGAAGTTTGTATCCATCAGATTCACGCAGTATCAATTTCTTGCCGGGCTTTGATACCATTTTATCTTATTGAAGTTTTAATATAATTATCGTGTGTTCAACCAATGTGCTGGAACCTTTCCCGTTTTTGTATTAATTAAACATGAAATTTATGTGCAACCTGATGACTCATTGCATCATGTTCTCCTTAACTTCTCCAATGAGATGGATGTTTCGCAACCGAGATTTAAGTTTTAGATTTGAGCGCTGCACTTAAGCCATATTTAGCATCAATATTTAGGTATTAGATCCTTTAAGTGGATAATTCCGAATAAATTTCGGATCTAAGGCCAACATTTGCTTCATATTTGCTCCTGCTCTCTTCTGCCCTAATCTCAGAAACTCATTAAGAAGTCATGATATTATTTCTTTTTAATATAATATGAAAGAACTTTCCAAGCTGCCATTTTCTATTACTAACGTCAAAAACATAATTTTCAGTTCCAACTGACAATATCAGTGTACATTATTTAAGCTATATGTATATATATATATATATATATATATATATATATACATCAGCTTGTTGAATTGACACTGCAAGTAGTCTTGCAATATGCAATTTTTATCATGTTTATTTCAATTCATAATTAAATTGTATGTTAGCTTGAAAGAAGGATCAGTAACATATTTTTGTAATGGCACATTTCGATGTTTTTCTTTTAATATTTGTCCTCGGCCACCGTATCGTATTTTACCAAAATGAAATATTACTATGTACCCTCACTCTGAGATATTGAGCGTGATTCGAGGAGGAAATAAGGATAGGCTGGCTTAGTTAATTCATAAGAGTAGAAAGACTGTTGTAGATAGAAGTAGCAACCAAGAAACATTTCGACTCTAGTCGCATAAGAGATAAAAGCAAGACCGCTCTTCAATTTCTTATTTAAGACCATTTTTCTTTCAGTTTTGAAGCTAATAGCTACTAATATCGGCATGAACGTCAAAATGTCCCCCGCCCCCAATATCCTGTTTCTGCTGGAACTCTCTGCTCAGTGAGCGCATATTAGATATCGATTATCTGTTTTTAGAGAGACAGTTCTTCAGACACTAGAAGACGTCTTATAGAAACTATGACCTTTATGACATTTATATAGATATATTGTTTGGTTGCAAGACAGTGGTGGATTGGTGGAAGTGATACCGCATCGGACTTAAATGCCTTGTGGTATTTATTTGTTTTTAGTGAAAATCTCAACCTGTTATATTCCTCATATACAGGTAAGTTGAACTTGGACCTAAGTTGAACTTAGATGTAATTGAACTTGGATCAATGATCAACTTAGATGTTATTGCAGTTTCGTCGACGGGCTAGTAATATGAGGAAAATAAACAAAGTTAATATATGATTAGGACATAGTTACATCCAGCATGTTCCATGAGGCTAAGTATTTTGATTATCAAAGTAACGGTAAAATATGTAAAGTGTTATCTCATCAGTCGGTGACTTTCATTCATATCACATAACTAGTCAGTTCGCAGATAAGCAAGGAATACATGATATAAAAACGAGAAATGTTTCGGGAAGAAAACCGGAAAAAAGCAGAAATCTTCTTTACACAGTCTGAAGTTTGAGACAGTCGTGGTTTTACAACCAGCCGATTTACAGTCCCAATCACATATTCTGTTGAACGAACCAATCACTTATGATAGCATACATAGTGCTTACATTCAAGCAGTTCTTTCTGTATGCACTGCGATTTAAACCACAGATTTTTCTGCATAAATTAGAGTTAATGCCATCACTCGTTTTTATACATAACATGCATTTCAGTACGTTGTTTTTTTTTTTGTTTGTTTGTTGGCACTCCGTCGCTTACGACGTCGAGGGTTCCAGTTGATCCGATCAACAGAACAGCCTGCCCGTGAAATTAACGTGCAAGTGGCTGAGCACTCCACAGACACGTTTACCTTTAACGTAGTTCTCGGGGAGATTAAGCGTGACACAGTGTGACAAGGCTGACCCTTTGAATTACAGGCACAACAGAAACAGGAAGTGAGAGAAAGTTGTGTTGAAAGAGTACAGCAGGGTTCACCACCATCCCCTGAGGGAGCCTCGTGGAGTTTTAGGTGTTTTCGCTCAATAAACACTCACAACGCCCGGTCTGGGAATCGAAACCGCGATCCTATGACCACGAGTCCGCTGCCCTAACCACTGGGCCATTGCGCCTCCACACTTTTCAGTACATGCATTTCTATACATACTTTCATCGCAGTATCACGAACACACTTTTCGGGTCGCTGAAATTACGTATAACCTAAATGAGAAGGAAGAGTCAAATGTCTACATACTCCATCAACACTTGTAGAAAACTGCCTTCACTGCTATTCCAGAACAATTAACTGTATTCTATGTACATTTCAATCATTCAATTTCTTTCTCCTGACGTAACAGAAGACATTTTTTTTTTATTATTTTCTCCATAAATTGTTGCTACTAAGTTTAGTCTCAATCAATCACTATGATTGAGACATACGTATCGTTCAATATTATTCTAAGGAATATAATTTATTTCTCTTTAACAGGGTTGATTTAATTCTCTCCGGGCCTCTTTACGTTACAGGAGCTGAAATCACGCATAATTTGCTTTTGTCGTTCATCTTTTCCGAGGCTGTTAAATAATTGCTCGTCAATTGCTGTGGTTAATATAACTGACTCTATCCCAACTCTAATATTTGAGGGTTTGTGTCGATGATAGAAAATTGTAACCTCATAAGTTACAATTTTAAAAACAAAAGCTCTTTTATCAGATAACCAAAAAATAGCTAATCGAATTTAACGATCTGCTACAAATACGTAAACACAGTCTCTCGATCAATTGTACGATGTAAATGAAGTTCACTTAATCTGGGACGTTTGGTTTTCTGGTATATTGCACTGATTTCCAAAAATCTCAGACATAGGTTCGTCTGAGTTTAGTGTTAATACGAGTTATTCTAAGAAAATGCTCCCGTGTGATTCGTTCTTTCAGTTTTTTCTCAGACATCGTGGTGTTTTCGAAATTCTTTATGATAAAATACATATGATTGAAATTTTCTGTTTGCAATTTTCTTAGTTTTCGTGAGCGTGGTTTCACCAAGCGTTACCGTCTATATATATATTTATATTTGCATATCTTTATATCAATGTATATATCTATATACCTATCTTTGTATCTATATATATATATATTATTATATACCTATGTATGTATATATCTTTATATCTATGTATAGATGTAAAGATATATGCATATCTTTATATCTATGTATTTATATAAAGTTATATAAGTACAAGCATATGTGTATATATGCGCACATTTACGTGTAGATACATATGTACACATACATGCAGACACATGTATACGCTTACGTGTAGATACATATGTGCACATATATACACATACGTGTATACACATGCGTATACATACATGTACGTACATGTGCACACAGATGTGTAGATATACATGTGTATATTAAGGCATGCTTGTATAAGTTTAGAAATGTATATATGTATTCGAAAATTAAATTACGAATTAAAAGCAGCTCTAGTGACACAGGGGAACAATTTTGAAAGTAATTCCTGTTGAACGTGTTTATTCACTTGATTCGGACAAAAATTAGCATGTTGATTTCAAAACCGTATCACTTCGAGTTTTTT
>NC_068992.1:53445264-53446403 GCF_001194135.2 Octopus bimaculoides
GTTCAAATTCCGCCGACGTTGACTTCGCCTTTAATCTTTTCGGGGTCGATAAATTAAATACCAGTTGAGTACTGGGGCCGATGAAATCGACTTATCCCCTCCCCCAGAATTGCTGCCCTTCCGGCAAAACCTTGGGGTCGATGTAATGGACTAGCCCCCTCCTCCTAATTTCAAGCCTTTTGCCTATAGTAGAAGCGATTATTATTATTATTATTATTATTATTATTATTATTATTATTATTATTATTATTAATGCGGTGAGTTGGCAGAATCTTTAGCACATTGGACGAAATGCTTAGCGGTATTTCGCTCGTCGCGATGTTCTGAGTTCAAGTTCCACCGAGGTGGAAATTGCTTTTCATCCTTTCGGGGTTGTTAAATTAAGTACCAGTGAAACGCTGGGTCGATGTAATTGATTAATCACGTCCCACAAAACTTCAGGCCTTGTGCCTTTAGTTGGAACGACTTTTATGAAGGCGGTGAGATGGGAGTCGTTACCACACTGGGTAAAATGTTCAGTGGCATTTCGTCCGTCTTTAAGTCCTGAATTAAGTCCTGAGATCGTCTTTGCCTGCCATCCTTTCGGGGGTCAATAAATGAAGTACCAGTGAAACACTGGGGTCGATGTAATCGATTGGCCCACTTGTGCCTATAGTACAAAGGATTATCATCATCTATATTTTCCACTCTAGAGTAATCATCGAGGAATCAAATTTTGCGAGGACCCAGCCATCAACTGGAGCAACGGGAAATGAAGTGTCTTACAAATGAACAGAAAAAATGGATCTTGTTCAAAACGGGGGCACCAGTATTTTCTTAACGAAACACTTTGAAACTTGGGACACTGGTAGAATGTGTCAAATAAAACATCTTTTTCTGTTAGTCTTCTTAACAAAAAAAAAACGTACATCGCAAGTTATTTCATGTTAAAGTTGTCGTATTTCTGTAATTTCAACCAATGACTGACGTCCATTCAGCCGTAAAAGTTAAGTGCTGACTACGTAAACAAACGATTCTCAAACGATTCTGGCGGTGATAAAATTATTATTTCCTTGTCAAAAAATGGCTGAAGCATATTGGCAGTAGTTAATAAACCTTTCTATTATAGGCACAAGGCCTGGTTTTTGATGGACGGAGCA
>NC_068992.1:53446457-53448010 GCF_001194135.2 Octopus bimaculoides
TTAGGGAAAACGAACACACGTGTGTTGCCTCTGCAAAATGTCAGAAGTAATGGAGATTAAATACGCTTTACACCGCTTAAACTACCAAAGGAGTAAGTGTAAACAGCTGAATACTTGTCAGTGATTGGTTGAAATTATCGAAATAAGACAATTTTTTACATGAAATTAATTCGAATACAAATATTTTTTTCTGTTCTATAACACAAAATAGATAAGTATACGAAGTTTGAAAGTCTTTCGGTACCAAAAACACTACATAAAACATAAATGAAAACTGGTCACCCCGTTTTGAACAAGATCCCAAATAATAATAATAATAATAATAAAATGCATTGTCTGAGATTCGAACATGCGACTTTATTACCGTTAAACAAAAAGCGTTATGATTAAGCCAAGTGAAGCGGTTTTTTCAAACGATCGCATCCATATGAGAGGAGGAAGGAAGGGAAAAAACGTGTGTGTGTGTGTGCGTACAAGGAGAGAGAGAGGTACATACTTGTACGAATGGTTGTGCCAGTGATGTAGAGTGTGACATGATTTACATATCCAGACGTACACGTACTTTCAAACACACTCATACACTAAAACCCATAGCGACGTACGCAAATCCGTTAATCCGTTGATCCGTTCACTAAGAGAGCCATCACATATATACGCAAACGTGAATGCATAAAGATATATATATATATAAATATATATACATAAACAGACACGCACAAACGCACAGATGCTATATGAATAGATTTGTGTATGAGGCGGGCATTGGAATAAGACTAGACACATAAAATTGCCCATATGTAAGTGACATATGGAGTAAGAGAGATCGAAGATGCGGATAACGGGGTAGAAGAGGAAAGAGTGATTGAGTGAGGGTGACTAATTGAAAGATTGTTGAAACAGGGAAGAAAGAGAGAGTATTAACGTATTCGCAGAGAGGAAGGAGAGAGAGAGAGAGAGAGAGAGGAAGAGAGAGAGAGTCAGGGAGAGAAAGATAGAGAGAGAGAGAGCGAGAGAGAGAGGGGGAGCAAAAATTTTAAGAATGAAAACGAAAGAGACCAACATTAGAAATGAAAGCATGTCAAAGAGCGTTAACGTGTGTGTGTGTGTGTGGGCGTGTGTGTATGTGTGTGTCAGTTGCGTGTGTATGTTGTGTGTGTGTGTGTACATACATGTGTGTATATACGCACGTGCACGCACATATATATGTATATATATATATATATGTATGTATATATATATGTATGTATATGCATATATATGTATATATATATGTATGTATATGCATATATATGTATATATATATATATATGTATGTATATGCATATATATGTATGTATATGCATATATATGTATGTATATATATATGTATGTATATGCATATATATGTATGTATATATATATGTATGTATATGCATATATATGTATATATATGTATATGTATGTATATGCATATATATGTATGTATATATATATGTATGTATATGCATATGTATGTATATGCATATGTATGTATATGCATATGTATGTATATGCATATGTATGTATATGCATAT
>NC_068992.1:53450002-53450264 GCF_001194135.2 Octopus bimaculoides
TATATATATATATATATAGATATACATATATATATTATATATATATATATAGATATACATATATATATTATATATATATATATATAGATATACATATATATATTATATATATATAGATAGATATACATATATATATTATATATATATATAGATAGATATACATATATATATTATATATATATATATATATACATATACATATATCTATCTATATGTATGTATATATATATATATATATACACATACATACATATATCTATAT
>NC_068992.1:53450599-53451714 GCF_001194135.2 Octopus bimaculoides
ATATATATATATACTCATACATGTACGTGTAATGCAAAAGCCGTTTCACCGTATCAGCCAGATGGAACAATGTTATTACTACACACAGCTTTCCTAGTGTGAGTGATGTAGAATATTGCTGGATATACACAGAACCTGGCTGTCTCAGACTATTTCCTAATGTTGTCTATGATGATGATGATGAGTGCGTCGATTAATATGTTACTGACGATAATAGTGACGATGATAGCTGCGACGACTACGACAACGAGTATTATACTACTACTACTACTACTACTACTACTACTACTACCACTACTACTAACACTACTACAACCTCTACTATAACTATTGTTATTATGGTGGTACTGAAGGTGACAGCGATGACAGAAGCGGCTCTGTAGTGGTTGTGGTTCATGATGATGATGATGATGATGGAGAGGCTTGTTGTGTTGCCAGAGGTGCTGGTGATAGTGTGAGGAAAGAAAGAGTGAAAGAGATAAAGAGAGAGAGAGAGACAGACAGACAGACAAGAAGAGCAAGAGTGAGAGAAAGAAAAAAGTGTGCGAGAGTAAGACAAAGAGAAAGAGAGATAAGGGACAGAGAGAGAGAGAGAGAGTGAGACGGAGAGAGAGAGAGAGAGTGAGACGGAGAGAGAGAGAGAGAGAGAGAGCGTGAGAGAATATGTGAAGGGTAGAAAAAGCAGAAGCAACCAGAATAACTACTACTACTACTACTACTACTACTACTACTACTACCACTGCAAAAGACAGAGAAGCAGCAGCAACAATTGTAGCAGCAGCAGTAGCAACAACAAAAACAACAACAACAACAAAAATAACTACTGAACAGCAGTAGTAATAACAAAATATAAACAGTCTTTACTATAACGAAAAAAAAAAAGAAAAATACAATTATAATTGTAACTATCACCAGCACTTGAAATCATCATCATCATTATTATTATTATTATTATTATTATTATTATTATTATTATTATTATTATTATTATTATTATAAAATGGTCGTATTATTTCTAAATAGTAACAGAAGTAACAACAAGCATAATAAACATTAACACGACAGACGTATGAATGTATAAATAGAAATATTAATTATATATATATATATATATA
>NC_068992.1:53451854-53453904 GCF_001194135.2 Octopus bimaculoides
AAATTACATATACAAGTATATAAATATAAGGCAAGCGCACATACCCCGAGACACTCAGACGCACAAATATATATATATATATATTATTATTATTATTATTATTATTATAATACTATTAATAATAATAATAATAAATAATATCATATATAAAATATATATCCGTTATATTTGTACATGTATGTATGCATACGTATAGACAGCTGTATGAACAGCAAGCGAGGTACTGGCGTGTATATGTATGACCGCCGGTATAGATGCCGCTTTAAACACTCGCAAATATCTCACATGCATCTTATATTCGCTTTACCATTCTACTGTTAGTGGATCTTCGTTGCGAGAATGTTGTCAGCGGTGTTAGAATACACGCTAAGCACTTCGGTTCGATGAGAGCTATAGCTAAAAGAGCGAGATATAGACATATATAGTTGTGTGTATATATAAATATATATATATATTTATATATATATATATATATAGATATATATACACACACATACGCACATACGCACTCACATTTATATATATATATATATATATATATGTTTCGGTGTGTGTGTGTATACATATATGTATATACATGTGTGTGTATATATCTATATCGATATAAATATATACATATTTCTCGTCAACTTCATTGGAGCGAATACAAGAATTACCTACAACACCTGTATATTACTTAACACGAGTACACGTGCACTCCCCCACCACTCTACACACAATCACATATGCATAAACACACATAAATTTGTAAATATATATATAGATATAGATATATATATACACACATACACATTCATACATACTCAGAAAAAATACGCATCTAACACAGATTTGCACACATCTAACAGAAACGTGAGTGTGAGTATATATATATATATATATACAATCGCACACACATACATATATACATATAGTGCCATAGTTGTTTTTGTTTTTTTCTTTTGATTTTTGTTTGTTTGTTTTTTTCCAAACACCTCCTATAGAAGTTAGATTTCAAACATACACAAGAGAGCTTTTCGTTGTCACATCAGTTAACCCTTACCGAAGCCTACACACACGAATACATATACATACAGACAGCCTCATAACCACCACCACCACCACCACCCGTCTCACACACATGCACACAGACAGACACACACACACGCCCTCCACACGTCGTACGCATATACATGTAGATATATAAATATATATATCTATCCATATAAAAACATAAGCACATGCACTGGTACATACACGCATCTCGCACACACGTACGCACACTTTAAAACCATATAACCACACAAGCATTCGCCCATAACGAAGCCGACACACCTGTCATTGAGGAGTACATGTACGCATACACGTCTACACAATTATACACGTATTTGTATGATATATAATCTATATATATATACATATATATATATAGATTGAAAAATATATATACACATTCAGTTAAAGCGTTTGCCACCCAGAAACATATATGTATATACCCGCGTATAAGGATTCTCTCCAGAACCGATGGCTCGCTTTATGTGGATTATGAAAGAAATAACGGTCTGGATTTTAACACCTTTGATTCAATTAATTACCTTGCACACATTACCAGGTAAGTCTACCCCCATATACCCTGATGTCATATAACCCTTACTTGACTGTCGTTTCTTCATATATACAACTATATGTATGCATATATATATATATATATATATATATATATATATATATATATATATATATATATATATATATATATAAACATGATTACATACACACTCGTGAATAGAGATACAAATGGATGGACGGAGAGACATGTGCATACACATACATACACACACATGTGCACACACACGCATACACACACACACACATACATATATACACATCAACATATACACTGAACTCACACATACATACACATATTCAGAATAAAAGAGACACTGGGAGAAACACCGTTAGGATATACACAAAATAAAAATAATCAGAGAAACACATAGATATTAATATACACATGGACAGTAAGAAAATAAACAGGGAAACACTCACACACACTTATATATATATATAT
>NC_068992.1:53455101-53457514 GCF_001194135.2 Octopus bimaculoides
TATATATATATCATACATGTAAGCTTATGCTTTTATATTTATTTATATTACCGTGTGTATACATGCATGTTTTACGTGCATAAGCTGGTGGTGTCAGCGTTTGTGTGTGTGTGTGTGTGTGTGTATGTGAGAGAGAGAGATTGCGTATTTATGCATAAAGATTAATTATATGGCTTTGTCGTTCCTGACTTCAATAAATTTTCACTGAATAAAGAATTCAAAATTATAAGCGGATTCAAAATATAATATTGTTATGTCTGAGGGAAGACTGCTTATTTCGAAGTTTCTCTTCGATACTCTAGCCTCACTGAACATTATACGGGAAACTTTGATGTAAACAATCAACTTCGGTAAAGCATATATGTATGCATGAACGTCTATAGGTATATACTTATTTAATGTGTGTGTGTGTATGTGTGTGTCTATACAAAGGGAGAGAGAGAGAGAGAGATTGATTGATTGATAAATATGCATTCGTAGGTACATGCATAGACATAACAGTTTTCGTAAACATATACACACACGTAAAGTGCTGCACACACACACGCACACTGACAAATATTTGTGTGCACGCGTGGATATATACATACATACATACATACATATATATATATATATATATGATAGCTTAATGATTATATATTATATATAAACATGTATATGTATATATATATATACATATATATATATATATATATAAGAATACACACACACACACATATATATATATACACACACACATATATATATTAGATTGATAAACATGTATATGGTAGATTGATATGTGTGTATACATACATATATATATATATATATATGTATGTATGTATGTATGTATATATGTATGTATGTATACATGTATGTACGTACATACATACACTCATATGTGATAAATTGATAAATAGGTATATATTCATAGTTTATTGCATATATAGACTTCTATATTTGCTTAAACCATAGATACATATACATCTATACGCACATGCATTCAATGAAATATATCGATATACATTGATGGACAGATAAGTATATACACATACACAGCTATACATACACACACACACACACATATATATATATATATATATGTATATGCATACAAGAATGCCTATTACCGCACGTGTGTGTGTGTGTGTGTGTGTGTATGAAATGGCTTGCACATGTGTGGATATCAGAATGAATGATTTCAGACCTGTGCTGGTTTATACAAGTTCGACATGTGTGAGCCATAATAACATTTGTATACATTTAGTATTCGATTTATACACGTGTTGCGGTCATTTCTTTGTGCGTGTGATTATGTGTATGTATATCCCAGTACGTATTCTATAGACGTATATAGTTTGGACTGACTCCGAAATTCGGCCTCTTTTCCTAGTGGCCCCCTCGGTGGATAGAACTGCGAATAGGAAACACACATACACACACACACAAACACATTTACGCGCGCTTATACATTCCATGGGTATACAAATATACGTGCCTTCACACAATAATATGTATTTGTGTGAATGTGTCTGTGACTATATGACATTATTAGAGTATGTGTGTGTGTGTGTGTATGGATATACAGCTACACACACATATACACGCACTCACGGACACACACGCAGTCACACACACACACATATATATATTCAACTATTAATTTGTTTACAAATTTTTGTGCATATCTATCGTATTTAAGATTGAATCTTTGTTTATCAACTGTTTCGCTGTCAGCATCTCCATCTCTCCCTATATATGCATATACATACTCACACCACACACACACACACACACACACACATATATATATATATATTCATCTTAGCTACATTTCCCTCTTTTCTCTCTCTTTCTCTTTGTTCGTGTATTCTTTATACACACATACACACACACAATATACACCATGCACATATATAATAATCGCATCTAAGTTTAAGTACCCGCTTGCACATGTAATCGAACATACAAAACTGCCACGGTGACGGAGAGAGAAGAAATAATATTTACAAAAATATAAATAAATTCGAACACATTCCCATCTATACACACTCACTGATAAAAACAACACACACACACACACATAGTTACATACATACATATTGATATATACACACACACACACACACGTATATATGTATGTATGTATGTGTTTTAGTATTATGCATACAGCACACCAACTGTGATATTCTTTCTTGT
The DNA here is from genome assembly GCF_001194135.2 of Octopus bimaculoides. Taxonomy (NCBI): domain Eukaryota; kingdom Metazoa; phylum Mollusca; class Cephalopoda; order Octopoda; family Octopodidae; genus Octopus; species Octopus bimaculoides. The sequence goes on from NC_068992.1 coordinate 53,457,286, forward strand.
TCCCTCGTGAATTCCCTGTCACAAAATACGTGAGCCTTTATCATTATCATCATCATCATTATCATCGTCATCAGCATCATCAACCTCATCCTCATCAGTTTCGACATCGTAATCGTCCACCTCACTGTCGCTGTTGTCATTTTCTGTCGTCTTAGCCGATGTCATCATGGTCATTGTCAATGTTACCACCACCACAACCACCACCACCACCACCACCACCACCACATCA
>NC_068992.1:53457684-53458735 GCF_001194135.2 Octopus bimaculoides
CCACCACCACCACCACCATAACTACCCCCCCCCTCCACCGTCGTGATAATCATCATCGTCAACAGAGAATATCAGGATATTCTTAACAAACCTCATCACGAAGAATATAATGCAGATTCGATACATCAACCACAGCCACGCCGATATCGATAGGTTAAAACATTGTAATATATAAAAACAACTGCGACCACATCGTAACCAGCAACAACAACAATAACAACAACAACAACAAAGACAAAACACATCAACAACAATACCAAGAACAAGTACAACAGCATAAGTAACATTAAGCCAGGAGTACTTTAGCTGGTCGAACGCTTTGCTGGAAATAGCAACCAAACAACCAAATATTCATTAGTCATTTCTTACCGACATCGATAAGGTAGTTATATTTAGAAGTATGTAATTCAATATATTATTAAGAAAAGTCGAGGATGTCACGGGTGGAATCTCTTTGTAAATAGGTCTGTTCTATTCAAGACGTTTTGTGGTTAAATTCCAGCTACATCTGGTGTTATTATATGCGATGAAGGAATGCCACATTGGTGATATAATCCTAGGTACACAAAACGATAGAAAGAATGACGATCAAAGAGCGATACAGTTCCCATCGACCTTGGGTTAAACACTGACAAGAAAACTCGGGGGTCAAGAGCTTCTAGGTAGTTGGTTGATTCGCTAGAAACAGCAGTCAAAATTCCCATTAACTAACATTCTAACGTCTATCAAACGGAAAATGAAATAATAAATACATAGATAAGTAAACACATGACAAAATTATTCATTGTATATGTATTGGGTTCCCTGGATAGTCACGGTTGGAATACATTTCATGATGATTGGCATGGGGTTTAGTAACACTAAAAAATCTGATATAGGCAGCTATGGACAGAAAAACATGAAATCTAGCAACAATAGTATCTCTTTCTTTTTCTCTCTCTCACTCATACACACATACTCACACACTTATGGTGTGTACACACACACGCACACACAAACATTCATATACATGCCACGCGTACACACTTTTGCTCATATATATATATATATA